>NW_019214311.1:136909-166388 GCF_002532875.2 Varroa jacobsoni
TAAGCACCTTTAGCTTATATTTCTGTAACATGTCACATGTGAGCTGCCCCTTTTAGACTATAGAGCAGTTAGAACTTCAGGTTCTACTTTCGTGAAGCTTCCAAGATTGCAGCAATGCGTTGTCCTTTAGACCCCGACATCTAGTTACTTCCTCGCTGGTCTTCAACATCCTGACCTCCGTTAATTAAGCATTTTGCGCATATTCACGTACGTACTGTGCTTTCGCTTAGGGCCTCCTTACTTAATGCCTTTATTGTTCGTCGATAAATTTCCTCAGTGCTGTGGCCTTCGAGCAAGAAAAAATTGACATTAAAGGTTAATTTTCGAGACTAAAAAAGTGTTTCCTTATGAACCCTTTTTTTTTTGAGTAAATCGGTATTCACTCTTGATTTTCTAAGGCAGTGGAAGATCTACCAGCATCTTGTATCGCCTGATCGCGGCGTCTACTTCAAAAGTGATTCAACTTCAGAGTCTGCCGGCTTCACTTGTACTAGCCGGAGATAGATCTGAAATGGTTGTAAGTACAGCACAGTGATGTTTCTGATAAGTATATACGGCACAAAAAAACGCATTTTTTTAATGCGTTATATATAAATTCTGCGTAAAGTGTGAAATTCCAACCCCGGAATTCGAAAAAGTGGGAAATAGTGCGTTGTTTTCAAAAGCTTTTGTTTCGGTCTTTTTTTAGTAATCATATCTTCAACTGGAGATCTGAACCCTACGAACCTATGAATGGTTTGAAGGTATTACAGGCTCCTACCATCAATCGCCCATTGTTGGGAGGACTTCAGAATCGGTTACGTAATCAGCGGGATCTATCAAAAATGGCCCGAATCTACCAAGCGTATGATAAATAATAACAAAAAGGTGTTATTTATGCTGCTAGCCATAGAGCTTTCAACATAAATAGTCCTAACAGCATCTCACAACTATTTCGTGTTACTAATGAAGTTATTTGCTTATGTCACGGCCATGACGCCCGTAATGTACAGAGCACTGGGAAAGAAGCAGGGCCATTTTTCAGATGAACGAGTAAAAATACAGTGTGTAATTCAAAGCTGTTTCACTAAGACCATTGAGGCATTAGTATTATTTTTCTTAATTCTTTTTTACGAAAATTGTTTTTTAATTCAATAACGTTATGCATATGCTGTTAAGGTCTCCGCCATTCGTCTTTACAATTTAAATGTATAGGTCGAAAAAAAATAAAATATATACACAATTTATATTTTAGTAATAGATTGGGTAATGTTTTTGATTAGAAAAATAGGTGGTCTACAATAAGTTGTTTTCAAACTGAAAGCCAGGCCTTTAGGCTAATATTGAGCTCAGTAAAGGAGAGCTTAGTGTTCTCAATGGTGTTGTGGCATTCGATATTCAGTGTGCCGATATGAATGAACGTAAAACTAACCTGGCGTATATCATTTCAGTTGGTGGATCTGTCTGTGTATGTCTGACAAATACTGCCTAGGTTGATAAACTGAGATATAGTTGAAATATTTTACGTTTGCTGCACGTCAGTTGATTAAATATAGTATTAATAAACCGGAGTTTTAATTTATCACACACTTTAAAATATAATTTATTAAAAGCCTTTCAAAATGGGAAGTTAACAAAGAGTATCATCTTTGAATTATAGTCTGCTAAAATATCTGCTTAATGCAAAAAGTATTTCTCATGTAATCACATACTTTATGAAGTGATATTTTCTGAGCCATAACTCCGTCGAGTATTAGCGGTCTACGCTCTTATTGAAAAAAAAAATGCTTCGCTTATTAAGCTCCACCATCCGCTCATTGCTTTGAAAGACGTTATAGTGGGGAAAAATATGGAAAACTTGTGTGTCTATTAAATCCATATAAAACATAGGTCAGGGCCGAAACGGCTAATCGAAGATTTCGAATCGAAAATGGGTTTTCTCAGCATCACGATGCCGATGCTCAGTAATGCCGTAACGGAGCAGTTCGTGTCCCTCTTTACTCAGCAGAACCACTCAGAAAAGCAATCTCACAAAATCATAGCCCTCTGACGATTTACCAAAATATTTTCTCACAATTTAACGGACTCCGCCAAAGTGCCTCTCATCGTCATTATATCCGTATATTGGTTCAATAGCTAGATAGTGTCATCGTATCAAAATGAGCTAGCCCCTTAACGAAGCCATCTTTGTAATGTCAGTATTAGCCGTAGCTGCGATCTTTCTAGTATTCTATTAAGAGGACTTCTAGACTGGTTATAAATTATGAAAAATGGCTGCGTTTAAAATGTACTTTCGGTGTCTTAAAATACCGTCGATCACATTATCGTTTCTAAGTATGACACCACAAATAGTAGTACAGTTTTTATCGAAACAGACTCTTTGCCCGAATATTTCATCGTAAACGAGCAGAAAAGAAATATGCTAACTTGAATAAATGGTTTATCATTTCGGAGTAGTTTATAAGCATATACAGGTTGTTGTATAGATACCCGGCAAATGTATTTTTCCAGGTTTATTAATTTTCATTTATTCATTATGTTAAATCTATGGGAAGTTGACAAATTGAAAATATTCAAAGGTGTGTTGAAAAAAGTAGAGCCATTTTTGGTGGAGGCGTTTGGCATAGTGAAGAAGCTGAACAAAATAATTGCTGTATCTATTGAATTTGCATCCGCCAAATCGAAGTTTACCACATCCACAGCTCAGGCCATCACGCTCAGTGATATTTGAGCGCTTAAAAGTGAGATTCTTAGCTCTCGTCGGTTTGATCGTATACTTTAGACCTATAGGTAATTACCTAAAACACAAAAAACAACTCGTCTCGGTACCAAACCTATAGTACTTCATGCACAACCACGAGATTTCTCCGTAGAGTTCACTAAAACATCAGAAGGGGCTAACAATCATGTCGGCTATATGAGATGCCACGATAAAAATCTATTCGGTAGCTGCGAAAAATACATCGCTGATGCGTTGTTTTTGTTCACTTGACGTTACTCCTTTTATACAAAATGCAGATATTTTAGGATCCACTCTCTCAGCATTGTCATCGAATATAGCTGGTGCTGAGGATAAAATTTGAGGCAATTGCCTCAAACGCGTTCCTTTTGCATCTATGTCGAGCTCTCAGCAATTGGTAACTTCACCAAAAATATCCAAGGGGAGCTCAGCAGATGCAGACGAAACGCGATTAGTTGAGGATATTCCAAGCTAACATTCTCTGGGCCTAAAAGTACCCGTATAAAGCATGCACAGGAGCAACGGACGGTAAGCAGGAAGTAGGCGCAATCAACTTTTTCATTAATAGTCACTTCGGAACTGTATGCTTTCCAAGGAATCCCTTCTCCAGCACCCTGACTGACACAGCATAGATGTTCCTACATATAGTTGAAAAAATTTAACAGTCGATAAAGTTGAAAAACGCACACACAATTACGCAGGTAATTATTTAGAACGAAAATAAAGGAGAACAACCCGAATTGATTTTTGCCCCACATTCTGACTACATACTGTTGTGCTAAATGAAAATTCTTTATATGACTAGCTTGAATGACCGTGGAACTTAGTCCATTCTGGCGCTCATTAGAATGAACTAATTGAGGGCCTATAATAGGGAAAAGAGTTAGATACACTAGGTTGGTCTTAACGTAAATACGAGTAGTTCAAGGTCAAGGCTAGGCGGAGGCAATAACTGAGTGTGTGTTAGACGCATGATCGGTGTCAGGTCTGCTTATTCATAATACTATCTGTCTCTCATGATGCAGAGATGAAATGTCGTTCCTCACATGTCATTCGATTTTATACGTGTGCTTATGTATCATAATCACACTTACCATGAGGCTAGCGCATCAGACAAAGCGTCCGTTTCTGCAAAACACATTATCGTATCATTATGAGCCAAAGGCTAACTATTTCTCCTGATTGACATTACTAAGAACTGCATCTGTTTTCTTTTAATCTGTTAGCGTGAATCACACAGGTGGACAAATGGCAAACCACAGAGAAGAAGCAAAGTTACCGAACAGCAGAATAAGTTATGCAAATTGTGAGCAAACAATTCGACGGTTCTTATATTACACAACCTTTTGCTAAAGGAGTAACCGTTACACAGCTTAGAGGCCAAGTTGGCAGTTTGCAAAATATGAGGGCTATAGTCGCGAGAAAGTTAATGTTGAATTAGTGTAAAGTGCACGATACATATTACATAATCAGCAAAAAAAAATACAGCCCGTGCAACTTTTACCGGACAAGGCTTATCTTTACAAAGCAATATCTTCGCCAACGTTTGTTTATCTTCAATTCTGTAACGAGCAACGTTGACTTGTGGGGTTGACTAGCCCACTCCTTGACTTAATGTTTGCTCAATATCTAATAGTGCACGTTAAATACGCTGTATTTCAGCAGATTCTATTGTTTTGCACGTAATAGGGAACATACAAAGTCGATGACGACCAGGCAGATGCTGGTTTCCTGTGATCCATTGTTGTTATTGAGTTTTCTATACTTATTTAATTACTGTTTGCCTACTAATACTCTCCAAAGCTCTATATTGGCGTGGCCAGTGTAATACTCATGGGCGTACACAAGTCTAATTAGCCAAGACAGTCGACGACAGTGCTAGCCAAAGGAGAATTACGTTGGGGTGTTATTCCCTACGGAAACTTTTATAACAGCTTGGTGGTCAAGGGCAAGAACAAATATAGACAGTGATGACATTTTACCTTCTTTACGGTTTTAACTAATTACAGCCAAAGTAGTTGCTAAGGTGTCCGCACGCTCGAAAAAAATCCATGTACGTTTGTTTGTCCTCCTGTATGTTATGTCTACGACTACTATAGAAGAAAAATACGTATTGAAAGATGGATGGAGATATTTTTGAGTAAATTATGGTAACTTAAACGCGTGTCATCCTGGCTCGGGGACAAAGTCGAATACATCTCGAGCAATTACGAAGTGACAGAGTTACATTTTAATCCAAAATTGTGCGAAAAAAGTAGACTGAATCCACCCAGCCACAGGGACGCTTAAATTCAATATGATAATTGTTTTTCAAACGGAAATTTCTCATTTTGATTAGAACAACATTTTGACATAGCAAGGCAATATGAAAATTGTATCTGAAGTGATTTTAGAGGGCAACCGGGATTAGAGATTGCCAACAGCCGCCTACAGCACTCGTCGTTCATTCACCTACCAGTGTACATCGTGCAGGAAAGGAAAAGGAAACAACCCGGCATTTTAATCATAAGTTCTCGTTTTCTTAGTGCGTCATCATTAGCCTTTGCAAATGAAGCTCCGCCTAATCGAGTCATGTCTCGCAAATAACTCGCCTGTCATTTGCTTTCGAAGAGTTTCTAGCATACACATTTCTCTTGCGGAACCTTAATTGAAAACTACATAGATGCATGCCTTAGAAAAGACTATGCTCAAAATTAGCTTGAACTTTTTACGCCGCATATTTGTTGCAATGTCCGTTCGAATACTGGTTGGTGACAGCCTTTTCCGCGTCCCGAAGAAACAGAACGTTGAAAACTCGTTGCGGTACTGTCTATCACTCGGAAACAAAAGCAATCATACAAATGGCTCGAAGAGGGATACGTTTCCTGCACTTCAATATTCAAAAGACACAAAAGTGGACATAGATGCTGCCAAAGATATTCCGAATAGGACCTATCTTCGCGAAACTGACAAGAGGTTGGAACATATTGTCCTATCTCGAAGTGTATTAAGCGTAATAAATATATCAATCTTGCAGGGGTTAATGGGATTTATGTGTCATTTAATATGTATCGTTGTTATTATCCGTATCAATGTAACCAAAAACGGGGTACAATGGCCAATCTATGACGAAATTAGAACAGCTTGACGAAGAAGTTAAATTTTGTCAAATGTATGGAACTAGAAAGTTGTTTCTAAAAAGGATACGTAGGTCGGTTTATTTTATTCGTTTATTTTTGAACAAATATCGAGGTTGTGTCACTACCTCAGAAGTAATAAGAGCAGCATTTAAATTTTCAGAGGAAAATTTTATATTGTACTTAACTAGCACAAAAATGACAATTACGAGCAGTACGTACTGGGAGCTGTTTGCATATGATTATGAAAAGTTTCTGGAAGAGGTTTGTTTCAGGGAATGGCTTCAAAGTACGTTAAGAAAGTATCGACATATTATCCACTTGAAAAGTATAATATGCTTGATTCCAATTAATCTAAATTATCCAAAGAACGTATGAATGGTCCAAGGACTTGAGAGGTACCTGGCACCGTAGCTGCCCATATCCGAGATACTTAACCAGTTAATTTTTTTTCATTACTTGCGCTATCATAGTAATAAGTTAACATTGTGTTTTTATTTCTATGTTCGTTTCAGCCTAAGGAATCGATAGGGATGACCAAAGCACTGTCTCATTTCTACGAGGTTAAATGTAAGCGTTTCACGTAAATAAAGTGTGTTCCTACGTTATCACTATGTAACGTCTGCTAACGTATTTTTCCAACAACTGATAACTGTCGGAATTTACTGTTACAAAAATGTTTATCTAGTAGCAGTAGATCAAGATTACTCCGTTATCGAAGCGCAGCGACTATATTCGTAGTAACGCCATCTTCCAGCATCCTTAACCTGAAAAGCTTAACTTTCTTTAAATCCGAATGCTAAATTTCATGTTCTTAATGACGATTTAAAGTATATGCTTCCGCAAGATAGTAACTTCAAGTTAACCTGTTAATATGCTAAATTGTAACTCCCCTAAAAAGAGAAGCTACCAATTTATCTTCTAGAGGTCGCTGAAACCATTCATTAATCTCAGCAATTTTAATTTTTCTCAATGCTTTGCGGAGAAGTTAACCCGAAATGAAAGTTCCTTTATATTATTTGTGTTCGGCTCTCCAACGCTAAAACATGTTCTGATGTGTATGCTAGATTTTAGCAACTTTGTAAGCAACTTTCGGGTTTTGCCGCATTTATATTTCTATTTGCTCATAATTACGGTTATGTGATGGCTCAACAATTACACATTTTTTTCGAATTCTATTATTTAATTGCAAAAACTTCAAAACTTTTGACCGTATCTTATAACGTTATTAATTTATTTTTAATAATACTCTTTATAACGTGTCTGTTAACGTTTTATTTTGTTTAAATGATCTGCTTTCAGTGCCCTCACCGATAACCAGCATTTCGAGTGTGTCTGTGTCCCCATCGACGGCGCACGTGTACTGGACTGCTGGGATTTCATCATTAGATGGGTCGACCTCGCAACTGTCTCTGGATCGAGATCAACCCTCAGCAGTGGGGCCGACTGGACGACCTGTTGAAGTAACGACCGAAACTGAATTGGCTTCTCGCTCAATTCGGCTTTTGGCCTACTATATTGAGCGTGACCAGCGTCCTGCGCGACTGACACTTGCAGAAGAGTTATTCGAAGATGGGTTGCGCCCGTCGGCCAGCTGCAATGTCACAATTTGTATCAGGCGGTTACAAGTGGCTCGGATGTCCTCTTTTGAACCTCATAGTCCACGCCTGCCGTTACTCTCAACGCCAGTGTGCGCTACTGGGTTACGGGGACTTCCACTTGTTTTTGGTAAGTAATTTCAATACACGCCATTGGAATACAATAGAGAAACGCTATGTAGATATATACACAAACTCACGCGAATAACATGCCAAAATACATTCTTACCAAATAAGTTAAAAAAACGTGCTAATTCAACATCTATAACGTAAACAAACGATTTCGGCTTGGTAGTAAATACACAATCATGTAATAAGGCTAGTGTGCAAATCCAGCGATTTTTATGCTTCCTAATACTTATTTAGGCATTCCACGCCATAGTGAATGATTTAAGCTTAAAGCAAATGCTTAAATAGTCAGACATCGGAGAGTTTTTACTTGTAAGAGAAACGTTTGCGGTTCAAGTGTCTGGAATATGTTTCCTATCGAACACTACAGAGGATAAATGATCTAAATCCGCATATTTCAATCTTTGAATTCTGCTAAATAGCTAGGTACCTTTATTGCTCAAAGGCAAAGACTAAGGTAAGCATTTCATGATTGTAAGTAACTAAGCATTTATCATCCTGCCACGCCCATTGTTGACCTTTGACTGCTCGATATATTACAAATTAAATTGCATACATTTGTGTTTATATCACTGAGTGTTGCATTTTATAGTACTATGAGAGCCAGCGGGCGAGACTGCAAATATATTTTTGTATATTTGTATACATTATATATTTTTTATATCAATATATATATTTTTACCTCATCCTATACCTATTTATTCATTCAAATACGCCCATATTGTCTGTTGATAATAATATCAAGGTCTAATATAGTAATTGTTTTTTGTGACTACAGTGAAGCCTTTGTATATAGCATTCGTCGAGATAGTCGCGATGAGTCTAGTCGTCTCCGTAATCACCTGTATATTTGTACATTATGGTAAGGCTTTGAATCTAAACTAATAAAACCTGTTATTCTTAGTTTTTTTTTTCACCTGAAGGCCGATTGAAATGTGTGTCCTATACAGTATTATACACTGGTATAGTTTGTTAACATTACACGATTATATCATATAAAAAAGTAATAACCTGCCAGACTAAAGCATATATACGCCTGTAGACATTTAGCCTTATCCAACTATTGCCAACATCTTGTAAAACGCTTTTCCTTCTATGATTTCGTTTCAACACATTGCAGCTCTCGAACGCCTGAAGACGCACCTTTGTAGTCCGTCGCGGCATTTGCGCGATGGAGATAGTGGAACGGATGATTTGTGGGTAGCTCCGACGGGCGAGTAAAAAAGCGGCACAGTTTCAAGCAGACGAGTGAAAAACGACCAAAAGCGAACTGGCTTTGGGGGCTTGCGTACTCTTGGAAGTACTCGACAGGGACTGACTGACCACGACGATGAAATGGTCGAGCCGAAAGAAGAGTTCCTTATAATTGGGTCGGGCGGTCACCGTCCGCCGTTATCATTGGCCAGTTACAACAGCGGCGCCGAACGTCGATCGGGAAGCGGCGAACTGTAAACTTCCGTCTAGGCTTGACCATTTGATCAAAATGTCGATGGTATCCCCAAACGTCAATACGCGGACAGCCGCTGCATCAACAACAACGATGACAACAAATAAAGAATACGTAACAAAGCAAGCCACCACCACGTCCTCCTCTGGTGTTGCAGAGTCACGACACTTATCGGTCGCCAGCACGACCATTTCAGCAATAGCAAAAGTCACGAAATTACTGGCGTTAGTGACATGTCTGCCGTTTAACAGGGGCAGCAACAGCGCGAATGCGGCAATTATAATTTTCAGCAATTAACCCCTTGGAAACTAGCAATACTGACGAGATTGCCAGCAGCGACGGTGGATACTGACGAGCAACAGGAACAAGCATACTGACAAATAGACAGACGACGGAAAAGTCGTTTTCGATATAGCAGACGTATCTCACCTACTTAACAGAACGTAAATAGATTAAGAAGCAGTGACATAGGGGTAACAGTAAAGCTCGTAAAATGCGCCAAGAAACTCAGTCGAAATGCAAAAAAAAAACTATTAAAATGGAGCTAATGCTTTGCCAGCAGAAAGGTGCTGCAGGTCACGACATGGACTGCTTGAAGTGCGTTGTCACCCGCATATCAGGATTATTTATAATCAATTCAACTGTACAGCTAACTTCATTCTATAAGGTACACAATTTCAACGGCTTCCGTATCCGCTTGCTCTCCCTCGGCTCTACTATGACCATTTTGTCACCGTTTTAGACAGTTATCGAGCCATGATAGTATGAATAAAATAGATGACAAATAACGATGAGATCGTTTACCTTGAAATCGACTGATCGATTTTTGATGGATCGGAAAGGAAAAGCGCACAAATAATCGCACGGGTCGAGGCATAAGGCGTGACGCGAAGCAAATGATTGTCAACAAGTTATGCTGAGATAATACACTGACTAAAAAAGTCACGAAAAATGTTGCTTCTATAAAATTAATATGAAGATAAACGGAAGAGTAATTCAGCTCGCGACGATATAATACTGTAAACAGTGTATATGGTGACTGCGAATTTGGACACGTACTGTACATTCCCTGAAAAAATAATTTGAATATAAATGTATCCAGCGGTATGCAACAAACTTAAAATCGAAATGTTAAAAAGAAGCAAATAAACCACGAAAGAAAAAAAGCACATAAATCACAGTAGTAGTTCGAGGAATGAGGTCAAATGTCCTTTGGCTCGTCTGTTTGCGTCAATTTTGTTAAACTCTCATCAAAGTTTGTCGATGAAATAGTGATAGGCTCACCCTACCAGATCACTCAGATGACCGCCTTTGCGCCTGTAATTAAATGCCTCGAATGAAGTACGATATTATTAAAGGAAACGCGCAAGTCTAGTGGCTGCAACGATTTGACAAGTTTAAAGGCGACAGTGATATCATTCAACACTTTTACGGGACGTCCAAACGCTTTGTCATTAAATATTCGCTAAAATGTCTTTGTATAAACCAATGATAGTATTTGAACACTTTTAAACAAATAACGATCAATCAGTGGATTTTTGAGAGGAATCGCGCGATATTCGGCGACGTTCTCCTCGACGACGATGCAGGCTACATCAAGCATTATTTTGTAGAACACCTCAACTGGTTTGTTTGAATTTCAATAGCGTTCTTTATGCTCAATTTTAGGAAAGCTCGAATTTTACGCAAAAATAACTTAGAAGTAGCAGTTAGTACAGCTCCGTTTGCAGCCTGTAAACGGGTACAGCTGTTGCCACCATTCTTCCTAGGGAAACAAAAAATCGTACGTTTAAAACATACGAACGGGCTTAGTATAGACAATTCATGGTACACGCGAGGGCTATCGAATGATGTAGTTGACTTGTTCAACGAAACAGGGCAATGAAAAAAAGAAATTGCTTTAGTCTGATTTAATCTAGGCCAATGCGCGCTTTGCCCCTTTCGAGCAAGGCGTGGGTTCGTGATTGAGGTAGGTTACGCGACCGCGAGACGTGTGTCTTCCTTTATGAGCATGGTAACAATTCTCTGTTAGCATTTAGTACAACTAAGATATGGAGCGAGACACTCTCTTGAGAAAAGTTTCTTGTATAGCGAAAATCCTGCTTCTTTAGGCGACATAAATTACAGAATCAACATTAAGTATAGGGGAAATCGACACGGAGTTGGATGTTTAATTTTGAAAATTGGACGCATTTGTAACCAAATGAGGAATACACAATATAAAGCTAACGTTATCTGCCGTAGTATTTACTGGTAATGAAGTAAACCGACTTTTTTGTGATCAGAAATATATCTAAAGTTAAGTATTGCTGCAACGAAATTGTTTCATTTGACATCGTGACATGTTCATATTAGAATGCAATCTGTTGTTAAGTTCGCTCAACTTAAAGAAGACGTTTATAGGTAACAAAAAAATAGTCAGAGTAATTATGGAGAATCAAGAATCAATTGATCCAAACTGACATCCAAATTGACAAATTATGTCTGTTCCTTTTTGCTGAAGCATGTTTTCATTCTATCTTTGTTTTGATTGATATTACATGTAATTTTTCACGCTTGCGTTCCAAATATCGATGTGATGAATAAGCAACAACAAATCGTGTGGGAAGTCTAGGCTAAGTTTGGGATTTTAACTATGTTTTGCTATAGTACTGTCGCAATGACTGTGCTCTTTCCTTGTTTCCTACCGAAGCAACTGATTGAAGCCATGCAAACGAAAAATGGCACAGCGCAATGAAGCTACGATAGTAGTAGTAATTATGAGCGCTTCCATTTTTCCAACTAATAACCCGCGAACCCCACTGCCATTAATTAATTGATCTACAAATGTAGCCTGTTAAATTAAGTAGTTCGCTTGACACAGCATATTAAATACGTTGGCTGGGCAAACACCTCAGTTCAGATAGCGTACTATTATAGAACGAGTTGTATAGATACACCAGACGTACGCCAGAGTTTAGGAATGGGCGTGCGTCTGGGATTTTCGCTGGGAGCATAAACCCGCCTTCAGTCAATAGAGAATTCCGGTTGGGCATCTTCGCGTCGCTATCGGAAAATCTTAAGGCCACTAAATGCATAGACACTAATAGACTAGACACGATCCTACACAGTGTGCTCCCCTTATATGGTACTACGGGGTCTCTGTCTATCGACTTTTGTACAATAAAAGAGCAATCAGTGCAGACTGCCTCACCCCCCATCAAACTTATGTATTATAAAAAAAAAACACATAGGTGGACAGCCATAGTAAAGCACGTCCGTTTTTGTCACACTCTCGTTACGGCGCCTACTTCGTCGAATGAAAAGGGTGTGAGGCTGCTGTATAGGTTGACTTCTACGAAGAGAAGCAACTAGGAAGCGATCTCTGTTACCGCACCGTCAGAAACATATCTCTCTGGTAATGCTGCCTACATACTACTGCTACTATTTGGTCATTATGTTGCTCAATAAATAGAGCCGATTCAATTACTCTGACGGCAAACGAGATAACATTAACGTAAACGTGAAGTTACAGAGTATGACTGTTATTGTGAATGTCGCCAGCCTTGGCTTAACGATGGATTATTTCGTATATGACTGGATCTACCTCTAAATTAAGGACTTTCATGACACTTACGATCACAGCCATACAGATTTGAGCATAGTGGTTCTTCTAATTTGGCAAAAATTGGCTTTTTTTTTTTTTTCTTCAACTATTTACGTTTTCCTTTGCGAATGATATCACAGTGACAGTATTTTTTATACACGAATCATGGGCAACAACACTCATTAAAAACAACTTATTCTTTTGTTTTTTTCGCTTAATATCATTCTTCTGCTTTAATCTGATTCACTGAAGTTAAAATTTTGCGTTTGTGTACCACAGAGATAAATGTTGAGATCATCAAAAGCCGCCTCGAACTCGGCGAGTGCAGTACACATTATTTATAGTATATGATATTTATTTAATATTACACTAGTATAATTTAAAAGGAGGAAAACAAAAATGCAATTTTGTATCAACCAGAGCGGACTGGGCTGGGCTGTGTATAAATCTGATGTAAATAGAGTATTCATTTTGACCCACTTTGACGTGAGCAGCAATCACAATGGTCATATTCAAATAAACTACACCGTCATCTTGTCGTATGTAAAATGCGAAGGGGCCTCCCTTTTCTGAATATTTAAGTAAAATTCATTAGCTGATTAGAAGCGTGTATGCCGTGTCTTAGACATGTCAGATTTACGGTTTCTATTCGTAAACGAAACAATATGAGTAATAACATCTGGGTCAGAACGTTCCTAGAACAGTATGAAGGCTATGCCTTTAGTTACAGAACCAACATACAAACATACATAAAGCAGATGTAAAACGTGTTTGACTACCTTACACGAGAATGTTCTCTATAAAGGCAAGTAATTTATAAATCTCCATTTTGGAAGCTTATTTGCGTCATTTCAACTATGGTTATCATTGCATTTTATAAATATTTTTCAGCATGAATCCGAATACACTTGTAAATAAGAAGTGCCATTACTGGTATATTTTTGGCCAGATTATTGAAAATGTTTTTGTTTCAATATGAGAAAAATATAGACTAGCAAAGGGGGGATGAGGGTGGTTCTCGAAGAAGACTTTTACTTTTAATTGTAGAAGCAAATCCGAAATTTAGAAAATTTATAAGCATAGCAGCTCTTACATCTGCTTACATTCTGAGCCTATTATATATATATATATTATCGTATCCAATGGTCGTCGAAAACAATAAAACCAGATTTTGTTATCTATTTGCGTGGGCGTTATCATATTATCCATTATAATCTTGCCGAAACATAATGCGATAAAAATCTATTAACTCCAATGTTTCGAACGTTGATAAGATTCGACCTGATTTGCTAGTATCCACTTTGTGAACCGCAAAACGAACAACGTTTAGTCTTCTATCGATACATACATTTTACATACATAAATACATTTTTTGAGAGTCAAGTTCCATCTCTGCAGATGATTGCCGAAAACATCGGTACCAGTTTTCTGCTCGTTGTGGACCCTCCACCCTACACGTACCACGTGTTGGCACCCACATTAAAGATTCCTATAACTGAAAATTGGTTATTCGTTTCTATGCCAAAAACAGCTACGTACCAGTGCATTTCCGTTTGCCATTTTTGGCACTTCACTCCTAAACTTAGGGTAACTAGAACATTTATAAATGAAGTGTT
Source organism: Varroa jacobsoni (assembly GCF_002532875.2). Taxonomy (NCBI): domain Eukaryota; kingdom Metazoa; phylum Arthropoda; class Arachnida; order Mesostigmata; family Varroidae; genus Varroa; species Varroa jacobsoni. The sequence goes on from NW_019214311.1 coordinate 151,121, forward strand.
TCCTTGGCGAATCATATCTTTTACTGGATAGTTGCTGAGATGTCGCTGCGGTACTGTTGGCAAGTTCAGTTCTCAAGAGGACCATCTCCTTTAACTAGTAGCACAAAATAAACTTCTATGATTTGTGAAAGTTGACTATTTAAATTTTTAACTGACTCTTTATTTGTATTACACATGTTAAACGAAAATGATTTTTATTTTAGTTTATAAATAAGTTAGATTAGATGTTCTAGCTATACATGATTTACATACTATTAGCAACCGAAATTTAACAGACAGGATTCTGGCTATCTATGATTATAAGCAGACTGTAGATGTTAGACGATATTGACTTGAGAAATAAAGATGTATTTCAGTGTTAAGGGTCAACGCTCAATAATCGATTTATTGCTTTATCAGGGTAAGGGCGTTGGTAAAATACGTCGAGAATTAGTGAAAGCACTGGGTACAGAAGTGCCAAGTGAAACAGTTCGTGACGGGTGCAGTGTTTTTGAGAGCGGACATTAAGAAGTCAGAGACGAGAACGTCACTAGGCCCAGGATTATAGACGGAAAACTGATCGCTGTTATTAGAAAAATTTATAAAGAAAAAGGGCACAATCAAAGTTGATCTTTGATGATAAGTGGTACATGATATACTTGCTTCCAACCCCATTATTATCTAACAATAATCGATTAGCTTATAGTTGTGCGTAGCCAAAGATATAGTGTAAATTCGGTCCGCTAATGGTCCGTAGTTAAAAAATCAAGTATTTTGATCTGCTAAGTAACTCCTGATAACTTCGTATAACTTGTCCTTGTTGCCTCTTAGTATTTATAAAAAATAGAATAAGCGTCTTAGACGTCTTGATTACAGGAAAGTAAGTGTATATTCATCTGTTTTACGACTAGGCCATACTAGTGCATCTGCAATGCTTCTCCTACAAATTTCACGACATGTAGGCCCATTTTCCTTAAAGCTTGGTGTTAGGTCGTGATTAACCAATATCGAACCTCGCAACTATAACACTTTCTTTATGAGCCTCTAAGAGCTATAGAACCACTTGCCAACAAACTGCGGTTACATATTGCGAGTCTCAGCGTTGTGTTTTACGAGGGCTACCGCCGTTGGCAATAGCATATCAATAAAAAACTTTGAAATTCCCTGAGACATAACAACTGCAAATTTTATGCTCTTTTTGAAATAATGTCACTTTTTAATGCTCGCGACGAATGTGCTACCCAATTGCTAGCTTGTACTGTCAATCGAATGACAACACCCTTGGCCATACGTTTCGTGTCGTGCATCCTAGTGGCACAGTGAGGTTGGCGGCCAGCCGACGTTACTGAGATTCGTTCTTGCAAAGCGACTGCACTTACAAAACGCTACACGCAGGCTGCTGGTCCCGATTTATTCAAGCGGCAGGAAAGTATTGTGGTGCGGCATATTAGCTCACTATATTTGTTCGAATTGCACCTTCTATTCAATTTTTTTTCCAAAGCCCCACAACCGTACAGCGCCAAAGCACACTTTTATTGAGCAGTAGTCTCAATTTTGCATAGTATATCTTCATGAGTAGATGCTTATCTGGGAGGTACGTACGCGTAAAAACAACATTAAATAGCGCACCTCAGTAACTTTATAAGTTTGTCGTAAAGGCCGTTTGCCTACACACGCCTATAATGAAGCCGCGTCCCTCGCCATCCGCTACCGTTTGGTTCAGTTCAATCCGAGCTGCGGCTGCCAAGTAGCATTTGAAAAAGACATAGAGAAATAGAGCGTTGGCATATAGCGTTTTTACTATAGTACGAGAAAATAGTTCGAGCAGATTGAAAATGATGAGCGTCCCGCATGTGCGTTTGCCTGGCGACTAGCAAGTACACGATTCGAAATGTGTTACTCTCTCTTCAAGACAGAGTTTATTGATAACGGCTGTTACGAATGGATTCTCTGCAGGTTCCGTCTACAGAGCTCTGGCGTATTTTCGGCATATCAGTCGAAACCAATCAAACTTTTTCGCATGCTAAAATATACATCAAATTTTTGGAGCTTAGATGCCTCACTAGCATATTTATTGTTACTTGGAGGAACACGTATTGGTGCATTATCGACTGTCAAAAGATAAAGTTGATATGCCTTTCTCACGAGTGGCCACGAGAGGCCAGCGAGCGCAAAACAGATACCTGATGGAGAAATGGTTAAAAAAGTCGTGAGTAGTGCACCCTAAACAAATTCCAAAAATGCTGCGGATTTGTATTTCGTGCCCTTGATGTATTTTGATCTCATGCAAATCACTTCAACGAACAAAACGATTTCTGCAACCAAACCTTTGTGAAGAGCAGGACCAGCAAAAGGCAATTCCCTCTTGAAAGGCAGCAGGATTAATAAACATATTAGAAAGGACTATCCATTAGGACAAGGTTTTCTTCGCACACGTCTTCTCTTGTTTTAGAAAGATGATGGACTTTGCCAGAGATAATCTATTTCCCTCATCAACTGAGTACGACCTCGTTTTTCCAAAAGTATCAGCCACTTTTTCTCTTACTAAATCTGCTTATTGAGAAGCGACCAACTTTTGAGAAATAGTATATGAGGAACGTGTATTGGCGAATGTGTGAAAAGCAGGATGCCGTTTTATGAAGATATAGTATCATAAACTTACTAAATATACTCTACAACACATCATTCGGTAGGTGCCCCCTGGTGAAAAGTTGAACTTCGTCAAACATACGCGAAAAACTGGCACGGAATTACACGGTAACCTAATACACAAGTTCGCATTCGCTTAAGAACACGTGATAAAACTTGAGATATGTTTTAGAATATTCGTGTAATTTTTACGGTTCGTGATGAATTACTCCAAGACAGTTAGGCTATCGTTGCCAAAAACACAAAATTCAATTTTTGGTTCACAGTATTTTTAAGCCCTTTCTACAGGCACTGGCCACCTTAATCGTCCTCCATAATCCAGTCATAGTTTACTATGATATCCCATATTGTTCAAATGCCACAACAAGAATATCCCCGCTAAAAACTATCCCTACTTTCTCACCACTTTTTTTTTTTACCACGAAGCATAACTAATGGACAATATATTAGACCAAGATAAATAAGCATTTTCGACTTACGACGCGCTTAAGTAATATATTTAACCGAATTTCTAAAAAATACAGCCAATACGTGTGCCAGAAAGTTTTAAAAGCGTGTTTATAATATGCGCGGATAAGTAAAGTCAAATTAACCACTTAAAAATTCTTTAAATTCACTTTTCAAATTGTCTCTCTCGTATTTACTGGGCTGTTTTTTTGATAATACCTATTTTGTGATAATGATGAAGCTTCGGAGGAGTTTAATAACAGTCATTAAGATTTATTCCGGTAAATAAAAAATGCACATTGAAGTTCTTTGCTTATAATCGACAGCCAATTTATATATCTTCCTTTCTCTATTAAATATTATTTCGTACATGCTATCGAATCTTCTACTTTGTGCACCAAACACTTTTTTTAGGTTTGCGCAAACTAGTAGGCATTCCATGATGAGGACTCTAGAGACCATGCTTAACTCGACAACCCTTGTGACTCCTCGTTTTCAGAATATCTGCATCTATAATAGACATTCAAGTACATCATGCAGTACAAATATTTTGGCAATATGTACTCGAGCAGAGACTGCTTTCATGCATAGACGCGACTTAAAGAAAAAATAGAGTGCTAAGCCGTTAAGCCCGTATATATTCATCAAAGACACAAAAATTCATCGGCAATTTGCGGACTGTTTATGATGGGAATAATTCCTGACCTATATATCTCTATATTGTTCGGACATTTTGTCTCCGGGGGCTGCAGCCATTTCAGCTATTTTTCGAATATGTAACGTCGGCCTTTCGGCATGCAACTTATAGATCAGATCATTTGTGGCCTAGCTTTTGAATCATGCGAATGAGTCATGACTTCAGAATGCCTGGACCTTCCTGAATCAATCAACTTTCACTTTTGCTGTGTTTGGGTTCCGAATGCTGTTGGTTTTCTCTTTTCTGTTCTATTGATTCAGTTTTTCAGGTTCCTAAAGAGCCAGTGGTTTCCACTAGGCGGTCGGTGGCTTCGTAGCTCTAGACACAAACAATCATGCGGCATTACTATCAACGTGAAGATTATGTAAATATTTTTCCTTCGCGCTTAAGCTAACCTTACGCGTACATAAAATAATTATTTAGCTACTTTATATAAAGACTTTTATATTTGAAAAATTCTATTTGATTTCTAATAATTTAATTTGCATAAGCTGCAATGGTTTTTGGCGTGTCTAAATGTGAGTTCTACCTAATAAGCTTTACCGGGCTGGTAAAAGAGCCGTCTGATGATTGTAACCCGTTTCGGGTAACACTTGCCTGGGGCTTGTTTATATTTGGCCGAAAACAGTTTGCTGATTGTTCTCGTCAATCTTGAACAGATTGTTTTGGAAAGCTCATAACTGACATAGGGGCTAGATTATTGTTACTGGACTTTTTGTCTTATAAGGTACTAATAGGTTTGAAAGATGAATCCTGTTTATTGCCTCATATAACATTGATGGTGCGAATGTATAATGTATAGCATGCTACATTTAACAGATGGCCTAATACTTGCATATAGAGCTGTTCAGTTCAAGCACTACAATTTCGTCGGATTGTTGCCATTCTAAAATTAAGAGGAAACGATCTAATAATGCGCGTATTACCAAACAAGGTATTACTCTTTTATCGAACCGTTTAACACTGTCACTATTGCATATGCGCTGGCTAAGTAACGAACTCATTCTTTACTAATCTCCTTGTTTTTCTTACAGTTTCGTGAAATGTCCTTCAGCAAACCCCATATTAAACTGACAGGGAGCACATGGTCTATGCTTGGTTTTCTCAGAAGCTGCCATGATCATAACATCCGTTTTTTTGCTCTGACAAAGCAGGCAACTCTGTCGTCCATAATTTCACAGTTTTCGTCTCGACCGCAGTAATGAACTACTATGTGCTGACGGCCTCCTTACCCAGTGATTCTACTGATCTTCGATAAATTCAATCAGCGCCCTATTTTCGAAAACTACAAACTTGATACTATGCGTTAACTTTTAACATTAAACGATTCGAATTTTACGTCTAGTACCGCTGTCAGGTATTCCACCGGACAGCTGACCCTCAGCACTAAATGCGTTATAAAGTCAGTATTTTCTGATTACACTCAGTAAACCTACAACCGTAGATAGTAGGCTTATAGTATAAATTTTTACCAGACCTCGTCTGTTCATTAAACTTTTCCCCGTTATATAGGCACAATAAAACTGGCTATATAGGTTAGAAAAAAGTAATACGATGCTTTGAAGTTTTTGCTAGCTTATAACTATAGTCACTAAAATAATTCTTTACCGGTGCAGAGCTGCCTTCAGATGTGGCGGAGATAAAGCTATTTTGTCTTTAGCCTGTATCTAAATCCCACTTTAAGACAGAGCGTAACGTCTGTTAACTAGAAGATACTATGCTGCTTCAAACATATCAGTCCATGAGACCTATTTACCTTTCTACAATATGTACAAGTATCTGGAAAATATAAAACTTGCAACATGATCAATGTGAGACGCAGAGATTCAAATTTTTGATAAGGCTCAATGGATTAGCCTTTCATGATTGCTTTATTATCGTAGTCGTTTTTATTAGTTACATTTTTAGCTCGTTTTCTTGAGTAATTAAATCGTGTGGTTATTAGTTGAATCGTTAACTGAAAGTTACGTGTAACATCAAAATAGGGATTCACAAAGTAAAGGCTCGCGATGCACAAGTCCAGCATATTCAGAGTTCTGCGCTTGATCACTCGATGTCCGGTTTAGCCATAGGGTACGAAAAACTTCAATTTTGGTGTATTTTTTTGCGTGACCATGTTAATGCGCATGTGCAGTCTGCGATAACGAATTGTGAAATTAAGACCGATTGTTGTAAGTGATAGGCAAAAGTATATTATTAAAATAAAATTTGAAAATTTTACGCCCAGAACTGTATTGAAATTGCTTCAGAAGGATAGGAACCTTCGAATATTATCTCACGAAATTTCAACAGCGATAGGTGTAGACGTCTCGCATATGAGTCATTGTTATTATCTGCTCCCCACGGCGCTACATTTCACCCGGAAAGACCAATTATCGGCAAGCGGGCAGGTGGGAAGGCGGGCGGGCGGGCAGGCGACCACGACGGTACCGGTGGCACTATTAGACACAATGGAGATGACGCATGCCTGACCATTCACAAGTGCAGCCATAGCTTTGGTAGGTTCGTTCTAACCATCTTCAAGTGGACGAAACTGCTTCACTGTCTCCGTTCTCTCCCTCTTCCAACTTAAACTAATACCTTTTTCTGTCGTTCCCGCGATCGCGCCAACAAATCTATTAACAACACACATACGTACAGGCGGGCAGGCCCATAGTAGGAGCAAGAGGGCGCGCACAAGAGAAGCATAGTCAACGGTGGCGATCGTCGTTGCAAAGTTCAGGTGAACAGATGTACATGTAGCATTATCTAGGCGGTTTTCTTTTCCAAGTAAGTGTTCAGCTAGCTTCCCTGGCGCGTGAGGCCGCCCCAAAAGGTTTCTTTTATGTTGGTCTAGCCGACATGCTGCCCTCTGACTCTGATTTCGCCGAAGAGGCATAGGGCGCACCTATATGTGCCTTTTATGTAAAGGGCAGTGCAACGACTCAATGGCAGAGTAATGCTTTTTGCCACATATTGAATGTTGTTGCTTCTTTTATCATAGCGTCTTTGCGTCAGAGATAATAGGACAAAAGCGGCGCTCTTTTAACTATGTCTGATATGCAGTTGGGTCGACTGAAATGGGACTCTACTGCACTGTCAAGAAACCTCCTTTTATAAAGGCGATATATGTCTGTATATATAATGCATTGGAGACCTACGATTATATTTGGAGGCAACATATTATGTATTGGTTCGCCAAACACGGTGGCATGCTAAGTCGATACTAGAAGTTCGAACAATTTGAGGATCACTAGACTGGGTAGCATGGTTATGTTTTACACGTTCCAATGACTTACCCAATACAGCTGCCTACATAACGGATGTATTCATAACTAGTATGTTCAATCCAGTCTCTAGCTAATGACTCTTTGCATTCGGCAGACCCCTATGCCATTGAAATTTCTCTTCTGAGTGGACATGTAACAGCCAACTAGATCATTAGATTAATCCAGTTTGCGAATCGTCAAAACTCTAAATTGCAAGGGTAACTTTCACTTTTGCCCTTAGGGCATGAAATTTGTAAGCCGCTTGCAACAGAACCAGCTGTGTGAGTCATGGGGGTCATAGTCGATTACTAAGAATAACGAACGAAACTACTGTCAGAAGGTCCGCTTATATATAGAGAGCTGTATAAGGATTCTGGCTTTGGATGACATGTCAAGAAGCATATTTACTTCAACTCTAATCAAAGAGCTTTGGATCAATGCCAAATACGACTTTTTTTGCTTAAACTGCTTTACGTTGATCATGTTGGAGAATTAAAATGCTCTTTTGAGCAAAAAACAGCGATCTCTAAAGCAAAGTGTATTCCCGCCTTTGCCGCTGTACCATATATTCTTCTGGACAATTTCTTCCAATAAAAGAGGATCTAAAAAACAAAAAAGATCCCGTGGACAGACAGAGAGACATACACAATCAGCGGTAATAAAATACATCATATTATGATTAAGGGTCAGTATGTAAACAGCTTCATCCTCCGGGTTCGATCAACCCCAAAGTAGACTTTGGCTGGTTTGACTGATTTTGATTGGCATTGGCGGTACACTCCGTTCGAGAAACGTTGCCTGCTCGAGTCTTATCTTCCAGTTATCCGGGTTAGTCAGGTAAGCCCGTCATATAACAATTTTCATAGTTTGCGTCAGTTTTGGGCCGATGTCTAATAGATGCGCGCAAGTCGTGCCAGTTTTGTCCTGAGTTTTCAGCTAACACCTTATCCCACCGACTTGGAATTAACAAAAAGCAACAAATCCAAAAGTACAATTTTACAATTAAATTTACGGTAGTGCATACCCTTAGAGTGTTTATCACAAGAAAGCATTATTGCTTCGTATTCAAAAAATAACTTGCATTATTACAGGTTATTCTCATGTATGTTTGCAGACTACTACTCAATAGATTTAAAGCATGAACATGACTTTCAGAATATGTAAAATTAATGTATGAATGACTCTGATTTTATAACGCATATTCACAATACTTCCTTTTTGACAATATTTACTCACAGCCCGCTAGTCTATGTACAGGTTTAGCGCATTTCCTTTAAAGGTCCATAGGCAGAATACCGTAAAGCGGTTTGCGGCCCACTATAAAAGAGGGTCGCGAAAAGGAAGGGTTGTCTGTTGGCGAACTAGCAATGATCAGACTTATTCCTACGCATTTTTGTTATACATGTAACCTAAACGTAACATAATCAGACTGATTGATTGAAGTGATATCGGTCTTAGGTTTCAGTCCAGTTGTTATCATTATATTCTTCTGTATACGATATTCACATAAGATCCTTTCAATCAAGGGCCAGTGGCAAGCCGTAAAGGGTTTATTTTGCTCTACTTAAAATACCAAAATTAACTGACATATGTTTAATCCTCCTAATATGCGTTTCAAATAAACTGCTGGGTGTACAGTTTTGCTGATTAGAAACATTGTTATAACCTGTCTCCCGCTTATAATCTACGCTAAGGCTATTTCTTTCCCGTTCAATCGTGTCCGATTGTCAAGGGATTAGCTGCCTACAGAAAGCCAGAAAACTATTCAAATGTTCCTATTGCAAATGAACACGCCATAAACAAACGTTTCGATTTCATGTCCGGTACTGTCATTAAGCATTATTTTTGTACGTAGATTACGTCCTTTAGGGTCTAAGTAGCAAAACACTTAGTTCTACACAAAGGATGTTTTTGCGACCAATAGACAGTTTTCGTCTATCTGAGCTGGCATGCAGTTTATGTACCTAGACCAGAAATTGATCTTGTAAGGTGAAAATAGCTAAAAATGACGTTGATGTAACGCGCCGAGAATAGCCAACACGTTAACCAAACGTAATTTCTTAACCAGCTTTGGTTTTAACCAGTTTAAGCAGCAAAGATGGCATACGTTTCATCTGTTAACCTCACTTCCTGACGTTGCTTGTTGCGACGTCTGCATAGGTATGATTTCACGATAAAACCCAGCTATGTATATGAGCTCTTCGACGCAACGTTGGTTTAATTTAATCGAGATACTTTAGACTTATTCTCTCGTTACGATTGGTGCGGGTCATCAGGTAGACCAGTGGGTGCAGGCTTTTTCGCCCCAAGCGATTCGCGATAACAGTGCAGGGCCGTGATGACTATCTAGTTCACACCATAACTGATCGCCTGCCTTGGCAGGCGGGCCCCCGGCCAAATTAGTCGGGGGAGGGGGACACTAGGAAAAGGGGAAGAGCTAGAGAGCCTGGTTGCATCAGCTGCAGTGCTGACTTCGTTTCGTAGCCATTTTTGTTCCTGCGTCGTCCGTTTGTCTTCTTCCTCCTTCCACCCGTCTGCGATTGCCGTCGCAGCTGCAGCAGCAGCATCGCAGCCGGTACGGCGTACGAATTCCTCCTCGCCGCGACCGCCGCCGACCAGCATCGCTCGAAACAGCCGAAAAGTGCAGCATGGCCAAAATCGTGTTGCTTTCACTTGTTTCGGAGAGACCGAAATGCTCGAGACCTTTCCACGTGAGTTCAAAACTCGTTTGACGGCTTTGTGTTCGGTGTGCGCTATTGCCGGGACAAGCTGCTCGTATCACTAATATAACTCTCGTATTTTTTCACTCACTTTGTTCTTGAAGCCTGACAAAATTTACGGATCAGGAAACGTTTAATAGATGTCTTAACTGAACATTCAATACGCTTTTCTTCGTCACGGTAGTCTCGTCAATTCGCCGTGCGACTTCGTTTAAACCGTCATCTACCGTTCATCCCTTGGCACGGGTTTTGACTTCTTCGAATAGGAGACAATCGATACAAATGCAAATGGGGAACTTTATTCATCTTTTACTTTTTCGTTTTTCTAACTTGTCAGATAGGCAAGTCTGAACACCCTACTTAAATGACTTTTAACTGCTAATCAAGCACTGGTTGCTAATGTACTACTGAACTTGAAAATTTTCCATTGTTCTTATTACAGAAATAGCTAGGTGGATATTGCAGTACTCGTTCTCGTCTTTGTTCGTATACGAAGCGATCTTCAATCGGTGACGAACAAAGTCTTTAATAGGGGCGTTGATGCTAAGGGGTCCAATGTAAAAACTAGAATCGATATGGTTACCTGTTCAACCTGATTCGCTGTGTAAGTTGGTCAAAATATTTTTACTATAAACCCCGCATTTTTGAGAAGCTATCCTTAGACTACTTACTAGTAACACTTTAGATGTTCACTCAAAGGCACCAGTACAAGATTTATGCCTGCTGAAATAACAAAACTTTACGCTACGATTTTTAGACGATATGTTATAATTTTTGCTAAGTAACTATATTTCTTGTCATACAAAAATTTCTGTAACAACGACCGTGCAATTGTTGGATCACTGTTCGCTGATTTCCACCGATGAACAGCTAACTTCACTTTACCGCCCATGATATTGAACGAACAGCTACTACTACTACTACTACCCAAAAAGTGTATTTTAACTCTGAAGAGACATGCTGCAAAGCAAACCTGTAACTTAAATTTTTTTTTGCATATATTACATTTTAACTAAGAATTGTTGAAGAAACAGATGTGTCTTCTAAATAAATAGATATATCTACAGATTTCATCTGATTTTTTGATCTACGTAAAACTTTGAAGTTCTACGTCTGGTACTGCCGGTAAGCGTTGCTTCAAAGGGCTGGGAACCAGCATACGAGACAAGTTATACCCACGTGCGGTTTTGAACCACTTCTAGGTTATTTTACGTTTTCTTCTTTAATTAAGTTATGTACCGTTAAGCGTAAACGAATGAATGTAAATAAAAGAAATGACCTATTATTCGATTTTAGCTGTTTTTTCCTTGCAGAAGTGAACAGTATGACTTACAAAACTATGCATCTTTATATATCTATAAAGTAACTAAGCATTTAAACATTCTACTAACAATCTAACGCCATGCTATTTAGGCTACGTTTCTATTACCAAGATCGGCTAACATATCAAACCCTTTCGTTGAACATAATATTTTTACATGGTTTACGAGAACCTAGATCTCTTATATATATATATATATATATATATATATATATACATATAAAATATAAGCCTGGTGCTTTACGCAGAAATTAATGCACGGATGCCTTTTGAATCAAACCATATCCGATCATCTGTCGACTTCAACCTTTGTCATAGAGGCGGTCACACTTACTCCAAGCAATCATAGGAAGCAGATAGCTCAATGAGCATAGGAACTACGTGGTGTATTCCGGCTATCACTAGATTGCATTTGGGACTTCCTAGTTCTCTCTATCGACTGTATGGAAAACGATAAAAAAATTCGGTCACAGTTATAAACATTTATCGTATAATGCGTTCAATCGATATTATGACAAGTGTTATTATAATTGTTATCTCCGGATACGTTGTAAAAAAGCTTTCACTTAATGCTTAGCTTGTGTCATTCTCTTCAAACCGATGTTGCCGGTTTGTTTCTGCAAAAAAAACGGACCTTAACTAAAGTTAACTGAGCCCTCATGAGTCACTGTATTCTCGTTTTTTTTTTTGTCATGGCTTCCGTAGCTGAATGTCGACGATTTGGGACGTGAATGCAGTTTGAGTGGAGAAATGCATACATCCGTGCTCAGATTGGGCCCGTCATTATGATTTTCAGTACAGGAAAACTACCATTCTCATATAATCTTACAAGAGACAATATTATTAGACTGTCCATTTTTATAGATTGACATTTGAGATAAAAGCAAAGTATTTTTAAAGTAAAAGTTTTTTATTTTACTATGGATTGAGCTGGCGACTGTCTTTTGAATCGTTATAAACGACTGAACCAATTGAACTCTAGTTTAACAACTTGCCAACCATAATAATTTGGCAGTAGAGTGCGTGTCTTTGATTAATCACATATAATCATTAATAATAAATTGAACCGAAAGTATTAAATTCAGTTTGCACTGAGAGCCATTCTCTCAGTGAATCGCATGCCCAAGGCTATTTAGATCAGCACCGTAAGGTTTTACATAAATCGAATGAATCTTGACGTCACGTTTTTAAGCGAAAACGTACGTTTTCGCTTGCATTGCTGTCGGCGTCATTTCCGGATAATGAACGAAGACCGAATCTGGCCGGCTCTAAGTAGGCCATCAAAGGCTCCCTTTGAAGGCAACTTGGTATTTGAAGGTATACATATCATAAACTGGCACCGTAGCGCATCTTTTCCGCAGTTTTGAGTCTGTATTAAGTTGAATCGCAGTCATGCTTGTACACCTCGTGTCCTTCGGGCACTAGCGACGCTATTCCAAATATAGATAGAAGTCGACAACGGAGGTCTTCAGGGCAGACCCGCAGGTACTAAAGATCAACACTGGTCCTTGTAGGTAGAGGTTATTAAATGGACGAACTTAAGTAAGATAGGATACGAGAACTCCTTGAACAACTAGGCCACACGCAGCCGATAATGAACGACCAATAACGCTGTTTAATGCTGGTGATGAGATGGTAAAACTAGAAAGACCTTGTCAATCAACCAATTACATAATAAACATTATAATGTGTGCCGAGTCACAACACCGTAAGTGAATTTTTATCGGTGAATTTAATCGAACCTAAAATAGATAGGTAAGCACAATCGCTGCCATTTTGATGAAAAAACCCTGAAGACTAACAATATTCAAATAAAATGCCATTTTATTCTATTGGAATAGCGATGAATTCTTGAGCCATCTGCCTGCATAAAAGCTGCTTACCAAGTTGCATACCGTATGTGAGTATTTGTTTGGAGTGCCTATTATGCAAATAAAGGTTTAGTGCCTTAATCTGCCTTATCATTCGCCTTTCATTAATTTCCCTTCTTTTTTCATAATAAGCTTCACTTTTGTTTGAATATAAGCCTTTTTTTTTCTAGAGATAATTTAATTGTCCTATTATTTGCCGTTTAGTAGAAATACGATTTTTATATATTACATACCTTTGACGTTTTATTAGGCAGTATTAATCAAGTAAAATGCTACGGAGTTTGTCCTAGCATATTGAAAATTGAATTTTTTAAGAGTGGGCCAAAAGCCGCTTCATTCGTCGACGTTTTAATTAGGGTTTAGAGGGGGAGAAGACCTTTGATGAAAAGGAAAACTGCGTTTGATGTCCGGAAAAAATGCTCGTAGCCTGAAACAAACTATCATACGATTCGTATGAACAGAGAAACTGTACAAATCGCAATGCTGGTATACACGCCACTTTTACACGTGCGTCTCTTTTTTAAAATAGTTGCCTCTGAGAGCAAACATAGACTTCAGTAGACTTTTAATTCCATTCAATGTATCAATTCATGGAGAAGTAGTATTAACTGCAAAACTTGTAATGGATACTAAAAACAAGTTTTTAATCTCAATGATGAGCCATATCTCGAGCTATTAATACCTTGCATTCTAATCGGACAAGTCAGGCACAAAGTGCTCTGCTGTGTGCTAACAGTTAACACTTATGGGTAAAAATAACCTAAAGATATATTGCGAACACGTCACTCACTCCTGGGGCTGCATGATGGAAGCTTGGCTTGCCACGATGATATTCAACCGAGAGTTACCCTCTTAACATAGTAATCATTAAAAATAAAATGTAGTGAAATCATAGTGAAAATGGCACTTACCAGCGTCCAAGACTCAACAAAAATCGTATTTTTGTGCTGGCATTTCACAAATCATATGTTATAAATCAACCCAGCTGCCCAGTTAGGTGAACCGGACTGAACCCTTAACCTCACCTAAGTAGCTTACAAATGTTGCGTTTTTATGCTCACTTCAATAGTAGTGACAAATAAATTTATCGCAAAAAAAACTAAGCGCGACTTTAAAAGGTACATGAGAAAAATACTTGCAGCGTACGTTTTAACGAAATACCCCATATCTAAATAGCGATTTTGATTTTTTTTTTTAAGTTTAAACTTTAGTTAGGATCGAAATTAGCATTTTTTAGCGCTTTTTTTTTTCACTTATTTAGCGTTACTAGAATATGTGATAAAGGTCCACTGAAACGCTCTTGAATTTCATTTTTACTCTTAAGTCCGAGGCGGTTGACAAGTTCCTGGTTTGCATTACGTTTAAATGTATTGTCTTGTTCTTCCATGTAGAATGAACCCAGAGAGAGGTAAGTCGAAATGTAATGTCGACACTGTACGAGGAAACACTCTAAGCGTCTCTTTAACGTGAGTCAAAAAGTCTTATGTGAAGCGTTCTTGCGCGTATATGATATTGTTCGTTACCACGAAAGAAAAACACGAGCAGACCTTCTTCATATGCGTTCCTGCTGGCCAGCCATCCCCTTCTATGGCTTCCACCTTAACGGTGTTGACTCGTAGTGCGGCGGACCTTCTCCAATTTAGCGAACACGCTTAGCCTCGTCAGATAATTCGGAACATTGGGGGGTTAGAATTCAAAAGCTCTTACTCGAATGCCTTTTTTTTCTTTTCCTGCGCAGCTATTATTGGCCCACGAGTCAGTAAGAGGGTATGGTTCGATCTCACACAGTCTGTAGGGTCGCACAGCTATACAAGATGAAGGTGAATGAAAGCATTATATATATATTGTTGCATACAGCTCAGCACAAACTATTATAATTTATAGCGCTACGTAAAAAATTCTTTACTTCATTAATTTATAACGTATCAATTTATTATTATGTTTTTATGACTATATCTACACCACTTCTGTATTAAAAGACACCAAGCAGGAAAGTCCGCCGTTGACCAGATGAATTGAAGATATCAAGAATATTTATTTATAATTTCACCTAGTTCACCCGGTAATAAAGGGAACACACCAGCTGTAAACCCATGGCACAGCGACAAACCCAAGTGGCAAGCAAAATATGGCCCAAAAAATAAAATAACTAGGTTTTATTCAAATAGAATGATTCATTCAGTGATGCAGATGAGACTGGTACACTAATTATTTCTAGTTGTACTGCTAACTGATTGGTCTCTATAATGAACAATAAGAATAATTTCCTAAGGTTGACAAAAATAGGTAGTGTTCTCCAGAACTGGATAGACTCGCCTTAAAAGTACAGTTCTTAT
>NW_019213043.1:0-97106 GCF_002532875.2 Varroa jacobsoni
ATATAAACATGAAAAGGAATAATTAAAGCAGTAAGATATTTACTTAGAGAAAGCTTATTTATACCTTAGGCAAGCTCGCAGAATGATCGCTAGGATCGACTTGTATGAATTTGCAGTGAAGATTAAGAAAAATTATATTACAAGCAAGACATATTCTAAAGAAAGTGTTTTCAAGCTATGTTTCCAAAGCTACATGTCATCGCCTTAAATGTTATGAATTTTTAAGCGATAAGTTTTAAAAGGTTCCAAATTAATGTCGGACTTTAGCAATGAAATTTAGGGTTTGTATTTCCTATTCGTCCTTTTCCGTTCAAACCAGAAACAGACCCCGTAAAGCTCTACCCAATGGAATAAGTGGGTAAAAAAAACAGAAGTGGAGTTTGCTTCGTGCGTATTTTTCTCTACGTAGTGTCTCTAAATAGGTTTAACGAGCTAACAAATTTCATTAACCTTGAGGCCAAACGGATCGGGTAAAATGTTTATAAGTAGGTGCGACACGCTAGATTTTGTGATGTATTTCATCATCTATCAGGGCCGTATGAATAGTAATTGTTTTTTATACAATCTTTAAATTTATCGGTGCGTAGTGCATTTTTAGATTTATATAAAAAAAAAAACCGTAAATATAAAACCCGTAATCGATATAGTGAATTTGCTGTATGATAAATCCCTATTGACCTTTACGCTCAGTACGCGGTTCACTAATGTTTCGGAGTTGTTCCGCGTCCGCTGCAATTATTTCGGTAACACTAACTGATCCGCTGGACGTACCTATTGGCTAAAAGCTGGTTAGTTGGCCTAAGCTATCGAACTGTACCATTGTTTTATTAATAAAGCTTACTGTTAGGAACAATTCTAGCAGGGTACATTTCTCTGACGTGTTGAGAGGGTACTCGAGGCCGGTATGTATACCGTTCGCGAAAGTCAATCGCGAACAGAATCTACCAAACGAGTGAGTCAATCCTCACGAGACACATATTCAAAGAACACTGCTTTCTAAAGGATGTAGCCTCCCCGCTTGCAGGCGCTAGGCAAAGAAAAGGCGCTAACCGCGTTAGCCGTAGCTCATTAGCATTAAGCTGGTATGAAACAAACAGGAATTAAATAATTTTTTCGGCTATTTTGCTTGTGGCCGCAACATTGAAGGGCCATGAATAATTACAACTATTTAGACCATATTATGATGTCGACTTATTGACTAAACTATGCGTATCTACATAATGGATTCTATATTTTAAGGTCATATCTGTCGTGTGTAAAGTTGTAGCGATGTAGCGTTGAGCTATACGATCGCCGTTGAGTACACTCTTGGTTCGATCCCGAATCTTTTTCTTGGCCATTTTTATCTATTGAAACTAACCTAATAACTTATTATCAAAATAATTATTTACATTCTAATCATTCATGTTCAATTCAGCGAACAATTACCGTTGTGGACAAGGTTTCGTGTTGCTGATGTTTTTTTTTTGAAACTTTCCAATCCTACCAATAAGAACGTCCAGCCCTTAACTTTCTATTCCAACTATTTCAATTTAGGCGGGCTTCACATTGAGTAGCAGTTTTCAGAGGTGGCCGGATCGAATGATTCGTCGTTCCGATTTAGCTCCCTGTAAATCTACTCTATTTTATTGTCCTTTGACGATATCAGTCGTCTTTCACTTCCTTCGACAATCCGTGCGTTACACTTAAAGATAATTATGGTCCGAAAGCGCGAGTCAACGGAACTCGATATACTGCGACCCTAATCAATCTACGTTGCCCACCCTTTCTCGTTGCCTGCAGTGGCGGCAATTGTCCAATGATGACCTCGCAACAGTAAATCTACATTTAATTAATCATAATTGCTGAGCATTGTATCAGCGAATGCTTTCATTTCCGATCTCTTGGAGACACCGTGGAAGAAGGGCCTAAGTAGTCCCTGAGCCTAGAAGACCATTAAACCAATGCATAACGCCAAATGGTCAACCGTGTGACTTTTTAATAAGCGACCTAAAATTAATTAATGCATTCGGAAGCAATAATTGTCCGTGTTTTCGATTCCTCTTTGGGCCTGAACTGCTGCCTGCATTGTCATTACATCATCATCACATCATCGTTATTTGTAAGCACCAACAGCAAAAGCAGTACTATTCTCCATCGCTGCTACTGAGTGAATCCGCGGTTCATCAAACGGCCCTACGGCCGCGACTTCTAACTGTCGCTAGCGGCAGTAGGGTCAAATCTGACGCCAGAGCCTCTACAGAGTTCTATGCATCTGCGCGTGTTCGTGCGCGTTGGTGTATCTCCGTTGAAGTGACCGACGGTGTGAGTAGGGCGAGACACCCGTAATTTTCTTGTCTCAATTTAGGGGAAGAAGCGCAAGACCCAGAATATTTATATATAAATGGAGAAGGAAAGCCGCAACGAACAAGAAGACAAAAAAAAAGAAGGACTATTTCTAAGTGAAGGCGGACGGGCGCGCAGATTGCTATACGACAGAGTATCGGGAACAACTTTGATCACAACTTGCCGCTGCTACCGGGACCGAAGTAAAGGGCTTCAGGGTTGAGGAACGATCAAGAACTCATCCAGTTGGACGATAGTCACTGTATGGTAAGGACTGTGTCCAGCAGCAACGGCGGCGGCGGCGGCGGCGTTGACACATCCAAGGCACGCGGACACATCAAGGGGCCTCTATGAAGCTAGCTGCCGCAGAAATAGCCACGCTCCCATGCACAAAATCCACCGTAGAACTAGCTCACACGCGTTAGCAACAATGCACGAAGCCGCGAGCAACATTGGCGGCCAATGTTAGCACCTACAAACCTGAGGCCACTTGTCACACACTTGCAAAGTTGTTATCGAGAATGGATCGTGATGGTGCCCTTGCTTCGTTGTAAACCTAATCAGGACATCATGAAGGACCAAAGGCATGCCAGTTAGTGCTACAATGTATGCTGACGGACTGTCTTTCCTGCCAAGCTGAACACAGGCACCCAAGTACGCAGTGTAGTCGTACTCTCGCGGACTGACAGCCACCGCTCTCTTTCATTGTATATATATATTTGAGGATTTTTTGTTGGCTGAGCCGGATATTCTCGGGGCTGTAATACCCAATAATTTTCTCCAGAAAGGTTTCTAGTGCCGATCGGCTCTTTTAGCTTTGCCTACGGCAGGCCAATTTGAGCAGTAGCAAAATTGACTGGTTTAGGTAAACGTTGTCTATTCACTTAGAAAAAACCAACCAATACTCAATTTTTATAGCTGCTGATAGACGATCAACAACTTCGAGTAGAGAAAGCACAATTAATCGATCTTTTTTTTTTTTTAGAAAAAAACAATTATGATGCTACGCTTGTGAAAAGTATAGCTTAGCTCAAAGCGTTATGTACACGTACATATATTTGCTCACCAGGAAGTCTATCGAGTAACGATTCATTTTTGCGTTGGCAACAATCTATGTATGTGCTCATTATATGGGGTTAGTCGTGCATCTGTTTTATTTATTAACCAGTTATACATTATAGATATTCGTTGACGGATCCATCTACCGAGATCCGATAGTGCCACTCTATCCAATCGGAATATTAATGCATTAGGAGCAGCATACAGATATAACTTAGCAGTATAGCTAACTTGATCTTGATTAAATTAGTAAACAACAGAATCAATTAGCACTATTTTATTAAGTTACGTTCTAAATTACCCATGCGTGTGGCGATAGTGTTCCGTCGTACGAAGTGCTACCTGTGTTTGTTAACAATACAACTGGATCTATGACAAAATGTATCGCATTTCCGGCCGCGTACATGAATTCCCGTTCTCTACATCTTCTGCAGATAATACGCTATTAGAATAGAATGGATAGGTCATTGGCAACAGAGAATTGAAGTCGGCGTTTAACATAGGGGATCGAGCCGGGCAACAATCACCGGCTCGTAATTGCGATCGTAAGGCTGCTAAATGGCTTCGCCTTGGTCTATATGGATATTTTTTTTTCTAGTAGAAAAACAGCCGGTCAGAAGCCACAAGCCTTAAACTTGAGACACACGAACGGCGTCGATTGCGTTTCTGGCCTCCGCTCTATGATAGACGTGACGCTAGTAACACAAATGGTAGTGGTATATTGCCAATACAGACGGTGTTACCACAGCAACAGCAGCAGCAGCAGCAGCTCTTCCTCCTTCTTTAACCCTGACATTTTCATCGTTACGTTTGCTGCCTGAGAAGGCTTTTTCATATTTGTTCTCTACTAAGTTAGCTCTACTTAGTACCAGTCCAATCTGTTGCGTCTTTGCTCCGTTTTGGCCAGTTGTCGCCTCCGTTTGTCATGGCGGTACTGTTGTTGATAAGAAACTTAATTTGCCAGTCGGCTGCTTTCAGGTCCCCACATTTCTCAGGCAGAAATTCGCCCTCAAAGTATCATACGGGTGGTCCTACTATCGGCGCCTCAGTCCTTCTCCGCCTCCTGCTTTTGCTGCTGCTGATGGCTGTAGTGGTGGATCACGTCTGTGGCGCAACGTATCAACGCGATCGTCAGTCGACCGAGCACCGTTGTCGGGCGTCGCTGACATCGTGGCTGCCGCCGTTACATCACAACGACAACAACTGACAACAACAACTATTGCTACCACCAATATGTATTTACTACGATTACCTTCCCACTGATTCTAGTGCCTTTTTGATTTTTTTTCCGCTCCTCTGACACACACACACACATACGTTTTTCTGTGATGAGCCTGCCGATTTTGAACTTACGATGCGATGCTTGTCGCGCGACCCATAACGTGTTCACACCGCGCGACCAACAATATGTAGAAATGGATTATTCAAAGCACTAGTGGGAATATTTTAAATGCGTTCCCTCTCGAAAAGAACAGCAAAGAAAAGGAACAAGTTAGAAAAAGGGTCGGCTGGTCGTCCATTTTGAATATGATGTTGACGTAGCCTCAGATATGTCCCGGGTTTCCTGTCTGATGTTTTCCTACAGCAATCGGGGCCCTCTTACCTTTTTTTCGGGCTCCGTCTGTTGTGGTGCTCATGAACGCCGGTTCAGGCTGCTAGTAGACTCCCTGTTATACGTAACTTGTGGCACACACGGTCAGCGCAGGCTTGGCCCACTTGAACGTCCACGGGCTCTGGCCAGCCGCTAGGGTGAGCTGCGTTGAGTCGGCCACAGTTAGTGAAGCGAACCCACAACAACAACAACGGGCGTAAGTGCTGAATGACGAGTAAGTGGTCTCCGTAAGGCATTAATGTTAACAACTGTGCTTCTATCGCTAAGCAGCTACACAGCTGTTAAACGTAATCGCCTGTCATGATGACGAATGTGTTTCTATGAGAAAATGGCTTCATTGAGGCAGTGAATGGGGTGGCTTATTCGATGTCCTTGCCGTCGTCGTCGTCGTCGCCGCTGCTGTAGCTGCGGTGAGACTGGTCTAATTCCCTCTTCCTATCTCAGAACTCATCGTCCATCTTAAATGTAAGTTATATATGTTCACCTCGATGACAACACACATCTCTGTATGCCGATGATTGATCTAATTGGACAGTGGCATAACGCATCGTGAGTTATTAGTTACGATATACATACGATAGCTTTGTTACGTTCCTTTATTATTAATCGCTTTTTTGAACAGGAAGTTTTTCTGAATCCGTAAGGATACCCTTGGTTGAATACTCCTTTCCTTTTCGTACTAACTATTCTAGTGACCGTACGGGAAACTGATTGTTACTGGCGCGTTATTGCACAAAATTTGCTACCTCGCCGTTCTTGTATAAACAATTTTTTGCCTTTGAATCGTTCCCAATTACTCTTCAGAACATTGTAAAGATGAACCAAAACAGAATTTTGAGAAACAAATCCCATATAGATAAAACTTATATGAGATTGACAACATATTGGTGACGGAACCTATATATCGAGTACTATAATAAGTCAGCTATTCGCAGGCGTTAAAGTCCCCTCTGTAGAGAGAGCTGATTTCGGTAGTCATAGCTGCGAAGAAGAATAACCTCAAAAAAAGGAAAACAATAATACCCAGCACGTCATTTCCGAAGCTTTTCATCTTCACCTTTCTCACTTATGCTCTTCCGTTACTTTCTGTTGGTATTCTTCTAATTCTGTACCAAGAAATCCATCCGGCATCAGAATCTCCTATCCGGCATTGTACTAACTCCCTTTGGTGCGTGCTCCTTTGCTTAATCGTGTAAGCTTTCGAGCACCGCTAACTCTCCTTACTTTACCCCGAAAACTAATCGCTATATTTAGGTGCAAATTACCAAATTCATATAATCAGCCTGTTTCTCAAAAAAAATCTCATTATTTCGGATAATTAACATATCAGTTATCAGCTAATCCTTTTGTGGCGCTTCAGTATAAATCTTTTCTATTTCCTCTCTATGCTGTAATTTCAACAACTTAATAAGTTAGGCCATTTTCTCTTTTTCCTTAATTTTGTGCGTCTCTTGATTATCGCTGTAGAGTGTTAGGTAATACAGCAGATTTATTTACGAACGCCAATAATATTGTACGTTTTCGGTGAAATCTAATACAGGATTCAGCTGGAAGTAAGTAAGCAGAAAAAAAAAATGTAGAACTGATCTCCTCGGATGGGTCGAATCTAACAAAAGACTCATTTCGTTTGCGCACTACGATATGCAGAAGTGGTAGCATAGCTACCGGTTCTGTGTATATCGACGCAGTACTATGCATATTTAGCCTGTACAGCATTAGCACCAGATCAATGGCGGACTCAGCGGGTGTACACTGTTTGCTATAGGAGGGTAAAATGGAAGCCCTGATCTCTAAAGCAGAAGTTCCGCTGATCCATAACAATGTTTAAGACTCGAAAGCGATCACTTCGTTTGAGTAGTTCAACAAAATGACGACGCGTTCTTGCTTTGAACCTTTTAGGCCTGCAACACGCCTAAATTTTTCGGAAGCATTTATTGGCGCACATGTAGGATATCTGCGTGCTATTTATTGTGTATGTGTAGATTTTGACACCTGAACAGAAAAATAGGACCAATATGGACTGTTAAAAGGGAGTTGTGCAACTGACACGAAATGTAGGTCAGTGGCGGGAAAGGGAGGGGGTATATTCCGAAAAATTAGAGGTATAGAGGTAATTCGTTGACGACGTGGCCGGAGTGCGAAGTGGGACATTTAGCAGAGAATAATCAGAGGGGACCGAGGAGGGATCAGCAAAACATCGGACAGACTTTGAAATAAAGGTAACTCTGCCCTTGCCAAATAAAAAGAGCTTGATTAGCATAAACTTAAATATGCACGATAATACACGAACGAATTCAGGCATGCAAAAGAACGCTACGAAAATCTGCAGGCCATACCTAAGGAACGTTGTCATCTACTACGAACAAAAGACATATTTATAGAACTTTAATCATATATTTAGATACGACTAAAGATGTTTTTGTTCTTTGTTCAATAACGCTCTAAACGCATGCAAGAACTACGCTAGAATTTCCCACCCATTTTTGATAGAGTGACCTTATGGTTTAGCTTAAAGCTGGGACTATTTGCGTTTCACAGATATCTATTTACAGATTCCGATTTCGTCGAGCTTCGTTAAACCGTAGTTAGTATTCTACTGGTGGCGACAGGAGTGAATTCTTTGAAAACTTCCGCAATAACCTAGCAGGACCAAGTGGCGTTTCCAGTAAATCTCGTACAAAAAAAATTACTCCATTTTGAATGTCGAACGTTAACAGCTGGACGTCGTCCCGAAAAACGAGATTATACGGCACGAAGGTGTCTAGCTAAGCCTCGGTACATTAGCTTCCACGAGACCAGATGCAGCTCTCTTGTCGAATCGCATCCTACAAACGGCATCTGAACACATTCAAAAGGACCACAACCTTGAAGGTCTCAAAATGATATTATTCTAGTTCGCTAGCAGGGCCTGTGAATGAACCGCACGCTAACACCCTTCGTAATCGAGTGATCCTCGAAAATCATGTGATTTTACGAGATTACGCCAGTAGCGTTATCGACGAATCTGCTGTAATATAGACTATACTAGGGAAAACAACAACGACAAGAGATGATCGAGTCCTACAGAGGTCGAAGGTCATAAAAACAAGGTGACACCTTAAGGTGTAAAAGTTAAGAAAAACTTGTGTGTCGATGTGATCCGAGATGGTCATCCAAGATGTACCTTAGAGGAGGGGGGGGGGGGGTATCTGCTCTAGCATAGTTATTTGGCAGGGCCTATCATTGTCAGTGTATTCAATGGGGAAATGAAGTGCTAATCAAATCGATTCAATCGCCGTTGCTTAGATGCTGTTGATTCGGCCACAGCATCAGAATCGCTGCTGCTGCTGCTACTACTGTTGTCGTTGTTACCGGCGTCGTTCTGGTAGTGGCACCCTTTTGTTAGGATGCCGATGACGAGAAAGGGATTCAAACACTTCATCTGTTGATGACGGAAACATCCGTGGCGCCAGACAGGCAGCCAATGATCAGGTTTGTTCATGACGACGATTTGAGCTGATGAGAAGATCGTCCGAGAGAGGTGGGAAGGTTCTGCGGCTTTCTTAACGGAAGATGATTATGATGAGGAGGAAAGATGAAAGGACGTGTTCACAGGTAGCAGCACTATTATTATTATTATTATTATTATTCTAGCAGCATATCCTTGTTGCTTTTTGCTTTTGGTTAATTCAACAAGATTCTCTCATCATAAGCAGCGAGTTCTATAAGCCAACAAGTCAGCTATGACTATGGAGTACCTTTCACGATGACAAAGGTGGTCGTAGATATGGCTTGCTTCTTGTCATTTAGAAGCTCATCGAACATTTTAGCATAAACTGAACCCTTGCGCGTATCATCATGACAAGTTTAGGCATGATTTGCAAAAACAGTTCCTAAAACGGCAACTGCATGTTAGTAAAAGGTGTTCTTACTTCTAAGCTGTTACTCAATGTTCTACTATTAAGTAACGAGAGTTCTATGAACTTCCCAAATTTAACTGAGTTGTGTACCACCTACTGTATTTGTCCTAGGTAATTAGTAATGGCAACTAATAAACTGGATAGAATCTATGTATTTTTGCTTACCTGGTGCTGGTTTGGTAGGTGCGTTACACAGTCTTCAAGGGCTCAAAAGTGTTGTCCGTCGAGTGAAGCCCTCTGGTGACTAACGTCCCATTGCAAGGCCCATGCACGTGCTTGTCGATTTTGTCCATTGGTGCAACGAAGGAACAGGCAACGCGAAGAGATGAAATGGCAAGATAGAGAAGCAGGACAAAGCTCAAAGCGTAGTTAGCTTTCCGTATGCTTCCCCGCTCACACACGCTCGTGTGAACGCGCCACTTTCCTAGCCATAAGCAACAGCAATAGCAGTGCTGATAGCACATGGGGGGCAGAAGCCGTGTTGGTCGGAAGTGCTGAGCAAGGCGACGATGCGGAGTACTACAGGGAGGACAATGACCGTTAGAAGGACAAAAGCGAACCCTATGAATAGGCTAATGAGCCAAGTGACGACGAATTTTACTTCCTTTCGCATCGCGCCCTCACAAGCCGCCCTCTAATGAAAAGACAATTACTTCAACAACTTGGCCTGCGTACCGCAACGACAGAGCGCTGCCCTGAGCGATTGACTAAGCTTGCGGGACCAACTTCTTAGTACATACATATATAAACATATATATGTGCACACAGCCCCTCCAAGATGAAATGCGCTCGTTTGCATACATGTACAGGGTGTGCCAAAAAATGTCAAAAAAATATACATTGTCATTTAATGGGACTGTCTTCTTTTTGGCGGTACAAGGACTCGTGTTAATTAAACTGGGTTTACTGCAAGAATGTGTTTCACCGCGCATTCGGGAGGCTTCTCAGCGTACCCTGCCTATTCTGTCAAATGTGGCGGTAACGGTTTTCTTTTGTGGAAATACTTTAAAAACCTCAGAAAATTAACGATACTGTGAAATTTCGAAGCCAACATTGAGTTTATGAATCGATAGCCTTCCACTATAAGAGGTTGGTAGACCAGAACGGTAGTCACTTTAAACATCTATGGTAAGGGAAAGAATCACATATTTTACGTGGATTTTTTTGCAGATTTAATATCAGTGATATTTTAATAAAAGGATAAAATACATACATATATATAGGAGTTACACAGTGCTGTAACGTCGTGTCATCAAAGTCTTAGCTCAGAGCCCCGTTTCTCTTCACCGTATCATGACAAGATATGATCGATTCTATTGTATAGGTCATTATTAAACTTTAGGACGATTCAAAATTACTGAGCGAAAAGCCGTAAATCAAATCCGAGTGCCAACACCCTTTTTACTCTAAGGTAACATCTATAGCTTTCTCATTAGTTATTTTGTATTACATATATGTATATCTACCTTAAGTTGAAGTTCTGAAAGGACAACTGTCCGCCTACTCTATAGATAAATACATGGTCAAGTCTTTCTGATAGATATCATTGTCTCAATTGAATAGGGAGGTGCACAATGTCGGTTAAAGTTTTCTTTATCACGGGTCCATTGCTGCCATCATAAGAACCTTTTCCGATGGCTTTTTGCTTCTTCGTCTCCTTCATTAAAAGAGACTACCATTAAAGCCATTCGATAGCACTATACACATACTATTATAGCTTAGCAAAAAGTAGCGTATCGTCTCAACTCGGTCACGCACTTCTCGCGCCGCTGCCTTCTTCCTTCGGCTTTCCGGACGCTGGGCTCCGCATCAATTTTGAGCTTCCGATCATCTAATGTTAACGCCGGGCCACAGAGTTCCTTTGACGAAAGCTAAAGTAAGCAGACATCAGCCTAGGGAGTTTTTACTAATCGAATTGATGATCTTTGTTGTCTCTTATGAAATAGGTGAATTACGGAAACTTTAGGTTCCCTACGTCTATCGGCGGCTGAGGCATAACGTAATCTGCGACTGTATAAAAAACCTAACAGCTATAACTCTAAAGGGGATCCCTACACTATCATGATTTATTCTATTTCGTTTTAATATGCTAGTTAGCTTCCCAAAGTAAATCTGGCGTTTGTTTATTTATTCGCTACCAAACACTTGGGTAACAATGTTCCTAATGCGTTCGCCGTTTACCAGATGAACAACTGTCCCCCGCTCTACCTTAGTCCAACTAAGTCGCCGTACTACTAAAAAGATAGCCTAACCTTATTCAGACGCACAAAAACTTTCTTTGTTAAATTTTCCTTAAAGAAAGCAATCCGCAATTAGATCGTAATGAAGGAGGAGTGGTAGAAACTACAGATGGAGCTCTTCCGTTATTAAGTTGTCATGTCAGTGTTGAAGGCATGTTCATGGTGGCCATGGATAAAAACCCGTTTCTTGGCAATGGTTGTTCTAAGTGTAGGTAGTCATACGAAGGCGTCAATAGTGCCGATAGGATTTAAAACTTCTTTGCCTTTAAAACTTTATAGTAAACGATACTTTTTATATTCCAACAATAGAATTTTGTCTTAAGCGCCGTTATATTACTTTCAACTAGATAGGACAGACCTACTGCAAGAAGCTCGAAGCAATCTCTGAGCTCGAGCTATATGTCTGACGATTTCTGAGCTTAAGCTCGGAATAACATTTAAAAATGGTTGATGTAACAAAATCTTACTGAGAAACGTTACAAGACCCGTAAAGGTTCCTGAGATATTCCTAACAACGACTGATGTAGCGTAACAACCATCAATGCGCATATATATGAGAGCGGGAGATCCCCCAAATACATAATGCACTGAGTGTGCCACTCAGTTTTTGTCATAGAAAAAACGTACTAATAGGGAAATTAATAAGGCTTCGTATGGCAGATAACGACTGCTGTGCTACGTAGATGGCTAAAACCAACTCACTGGTTATGGAAAAATCAAAATATTGTATGAGTTAGATTGAGTAAATCCTGGAACAATTCGATCCGTGCATCCTCATATCAGGTACAATATAACGAGACGTTCTCTTGCAGACGCGGGTCTTAGATTTGTAATGCCTTTTCCAACAGGCCACAATGTGTTCTGTGCTCGAACGCAATCTCCTTGAAACGAAACTAGATACGTACCATTTGATCGTGGCCCAGTGAAGGCAAATTGCACTTGTTCATATAAGGAAAGCCATTCGGTCTATATATATATATATATATATATATATATATATATATATACATATTTCACAATGGCTAAGTCTTTCAGAGGTCCTGCCTGCGAAGTCACATTGAGGACAAGGAAGAAGGCAGCCACACGCAAGGCAAGTAACAACGTCCATCTACTCGTTTTTCATCCCTAAAATCGGGCCATTGGGTTCCACCAGCTGGTCAAACGGCAGCCACTTTCAATAAGCTGTTATTTTCGCCGTAAGATAGCATAAGTAGCGACAGCCGTGTCTCCCTTTTTATATAACGCTGTGGCGGAAAGGAGAGAAACCAGGTACTAATGCCTCAACAAAATCAGCAGCATCAGATAAGGTGCTTAGTAGTACTTCACTGTGAATGAGGTATGTAATCAACATTCCCAGCACAACAACTTCCAGCTGCGTCGTTCTTTACCATCTTACCAGTTCTCTTGCCTATGCGTTGCAATACAGGGTAGATGTATTCTGACATAGATGCGTTGGGAGGCTGCGGTGTTCATCGACGTGCGAGCTGCGTAGTTTTAATTAATGGCGGCGACGTTCGGTTGAAGGCGAAACCCTTACTAACCGTCTGATCTATCGATATAGACATTTCGTATAGAAATGGTTATAAGTTCTATGAACTTGTTTCTGGTCCTGAAATGCCTATTAAAGCTCGAAGGACATTTCTATTCGAGCTCACGAAAGGTTAATTACAAGCCAGCATTTTTCAACAACTAGGTCGGTCGGTCGGTCGGTCGGTAGATCGGTACGACTTTGAACGAAAGGAAATTGATTTGGTTTCCATCCATTGTATAGTATGTATGCTCTATACCTCGAGCTAGACGTTGAGTGTAATTTCTCCCCTGTAAAGGGGATCTGCTGTCGTGCCGCCGTCTAAATGGTTGGTCATAGCCATCTTGGTATTCGTTAGCCAATTAAGCCGTGTTTACTGAGTTGCGCTGCTGGAACAGTTAGGAAAAAAATTAAACCCGATTTCGTTAACGTAATAGACGATTGCCGCTTTCGAGCAAAACATAGTAGCGTCACTTGAAGACAATGGTTTTTTGGATGTTACGATGTATGAATGGACAAAGCAGAACTGGGGTAGCATGAAGTACGTTGGTTAATTGTTGAAGCCCAAAGGGAACGAATGGGGTCTTTGACATGTTAATATTCTAATGGCTTGCGTAATTTGAGGTCTTACAAATTGCTAGTGCGTATAGTTACCACATTTTAGGTATCGTGCGCTTATGTGCGGTTACGGACACCATATGGAGTTTACACGTACAACCTAATAGCTTAATTGTAGAGCTATGCTAGCACTCATCGAAGTTACCGCTGTTACTAATCTTTATTGCTCTCCGTTTACAAATGTAGAATACGGCAATAGTTTGGGGTCCGAAGAATGTGAACTTGCTAACCTATAACCTCTATAACCTAATACATATAAAAGAAAACGTCTATTTGAAATTGACAGGTCCAAACAAAACTTTTCAGAGCATCCAAAATGTGACTTCACGATAAAAGAACGACGCAGACCTTCCGTGTAATACTGATTAATAGCTAATAGAAAAAATTCTGTTTGAATTGCTCAGCACCAATGTAAAATAGTTGAATCCGATTGCTGGATCCGAAATGTTTATGAGATTAAATTAAAGTTAATATTGTGTTTCTGTGCGTTCAATTGGAGTTAATAGAAGTTATCATTTAGACAATCAACTTTCTTTCTGTCCGTTTCATGTGCTTTGGTGCCCGAACTAGTATGTCGGTGACTACGTCACCTCTCAGCAACTGATCTATCCCTGCGGTCTGTTGTTTGATGAAGTATCGCCAGTCTTCTTTGGGGTGTCCTTCATTCCGAGTGGCTTCATCTAATGAATGAACAAGGTGTAGTTTTTGTCTCCATTTCCTCTTTACGACAGAATAGGGTTGCGCCCTTCGTTGTAAGGAGAATGGTTTTGCAACACAACGCTAAACGGCCCCACTGCCAAAATGGACTACATTGTAAATGGTTATCGTTGTCATAATGGCGCATTTTACGCAAAATTTAATCGGTCGTCGGAGGGCACTTTCCGCCTTGTTATCTCACAGCAGCCACCTACTTAAGGCTACGTATATGGCTACCACGCGGGGATCGCGACCGAACGGTCGAAAGCCAACGGCTTCATTAAAAGCTTATACTGGAGTTGATGCTGATATTTGCCCGAAGAAATAGAGTTATCTGCACCGCACCTGCGTGTGCTGGGTTTTCAATCCCACTTTTACAGGATATTCGACAACCATTGATACAACTTATTCAGGACATATTTAAGACATCCTTCTGCCCATATGCTCTCAGCATAACAACCGGGCGTATCAGTACTTGTATATCCCAACTACAGTAGCAGCTTGAAGGACAACACAATAATAAAAATAATGATTTCGATTGGACAATCGGCCGACTGGCAGGCGTACTGCTGTTGTTGTTATTATTACCGCTACCTTTTATGTCTCGATGGCTCTGCCTTCCAAACGCATTTCAAATGTTCGGTAATCATTTGTATCGTGGTTGATGCCGGTTAAAGTTAACCGTTCTAAGTTTCTATTCTGCGTTCTTCACTGGGAGGCGTTGAGCACACGCCTCATTGACTCGTCTCCGTCGGCTGATTTCGTCTTAGTTCGCTTAACAGATTACCGTTTTACTCATATAGCCGTACAGCATCAGTATCGTATCCCCTTTTCAGTATCAAGCTTGTTTCCGTATAGATGCCGAGTTAAAGTTTTTGTCAGCGCCTTGTCTCTATTCCTCTCGCAAGTCACAGTCTCTCTTGAATGTATCTTGAGGTAAATGTAGTACGATCTAGACTAAACTCAAACATGCAGCGGCGGGTAACGTGTCTAACAAAATTTTTGTTAAGAAACATTTTGAATTCTCATACGTCCATCTCTGAAAAGCTTTTTCACTCAGAAACATACTAGATAAGGTCCCTGATCGTTATTTAACCTGGCAACAATCTGTAACCTACACGAGCGTAAATCGGCGATCGGGTAGTAAAAGAAAAGGAAATGTTCTCGAAATAGATAAATGTTGTTACATGATGCTTCAGCATATAATAGGTGCTTCTTCATTTGATGGCTCATTTGAACAGTTACGAGCCAAATCCCCTATGGTTAACCTACATCCTTCCGGATGTCGAGTACCTGCTATACGATACGCCAATGCAAAGCATATAGCTGACCGGTAAAGTAGCTCGCCCAAACTTTAATTATCTAAGACAAGGACATCTGATCTGTCCTGCTTCTGCAGAGCCATAAGTCACTTATAAGTCATATCCAGAAATTGAATCCGAATCATTATTATAAAAGGGGTCAATCAACCTTAGGTTTGGCTCTCCACTAGGGCATTCTGGTTGCACAGAATGCAGATGTCTACCATGCTATCATGAAGAGAAACATTCACTGCGAGCGTTGTCGAACAAATTCTGGAAAAAACAAATCGTTTAAGCCTCCCTTCGAGTCCTGTACGAGTACATATTAAAGTTGGATTAACATCAAATCGATACCACCTCGTTGCTATAATGGTGATGTGGCTGGTAGTGCTCGGCAATGATGACCAGGTGCTAAATGACAATACGATATCGCGTAAATAGCTCGATTTTCACGGGCGGATATCTCTATATAAGTCCATGTCTGAGCAGTTACGCCTACGAAAGCAGATTGCTTGCTGAACGCTGAGCGAATGGAACAGGGAATGAACCCAAAGAGCCGATACTATATCTAGCCAAAAATCGATCTTGCGGGCACATATCTACTACTCCTTCGTACTCCGTAAGACACGACAGCGTGAGCCGTCTCGACCGAGGACGGCTCATTTACTCATAATGACAGAATGATTTTAGTGCTCTGAACTGTGCCCTTCTTCCGCCCAGTATGGGCGATAAACATGGCCATGAGCCGCAAAAATACAATGGTTTAGAAACGCTAGACATATATGTCGTGTTTAGCCAGCAACTTCAATACAATTTAACCAAAATTCTATTTGAGCTACTGTGTATGGCTTTGCCATTCCGGGCGTGCCCATTTGTAACAGGAAAGAGAGTTATATAATAAATATAAGACATGAGCGGTGAATTCACAGGGAAGAAGAATCTCCTCGTACGACCTTAGTGAAGTGTCTACCAACAAACTAAGCTAGCCATCAACATGTTAAAGTACTGAAGTATTGAAATATCGACCACACCCACCTGAGTCGAGGAACAGCAGTGGCGTGTGTTTGTGTCTAAAGGAGCCTATAGCCATCCCACTACCTCTTTTCGAAGCGTTTATATATACATACATGTAGCTCGTGATGAGCGTGCCTTCAGTTTCGCTCATCAACCTCATTCGTGACACCGCTTACTCACCAATCATACGCCCGCTACTGTCATGCACCTCACCGTAGACTCTTGCAATGAAGCCGAAACATGCCGCATAGGACGAAGCCCCACTTTACTTTGTTGCGTTGCTGAATATTGCACACTTTTTTTTTGACACCGTATCAAATGATGTGTTTCGAGATATACGTTAAAAAAGACTTCACAGTCAACAGAGCTGCGACGAATAAGACAAAAAAAAACGTACCTTAATGAGTCGCATCGCCATTTTGGCAGTTTGATAGTCTGTATCTTTGCTTATTGTGCTACTCTAATCCGTCTAAGAGTCGTCAGGCAGTCGCTTTGTCCCATTAAGGACAACGGCTATCAAAGAGTCATGGTATTGTTACTGGTTTTCGAGCAACACAAATATCCTTCAAAAGTCCACCGAGAGCTGAAACGAGCACGGGTCCTAGATCGAATGAGAATATATAATAAGCAATGTTCAATACGGACATGTTGAGCCTGGGTCGACATTTTGAGAGTTCAAAAAATATCCTTCATATAATGTACAGTTAATATTACGCTTCATAACCGGATTCGACGTTCGTTCCGACAACGAGCAGAACCCAAACTAAGATTGTTAGAAAATAGGAACGAGGCCGGTGTCTGTGGAAAAGCGCGACTTGCTAGTAGGAGACACTTTTGAGGCAGTCCGTAGACTCCTACTGTTCTTTTGCACTTATTTTTCTTAGTGTTAGTGATTTGTTTCCGTCAATTTAATCAAATTTCAGGTCAGCTCCATCGTGTCTCGTAATCGCTGAACAGTCCACTTGAACAGTCCACTTTACAGGATTGAAGTTCTGTAAGTTTATCAGAAACAACAACCTGTTGTCTGAAGTTTATCCCCTTCTGTGTCTGTTGCCAGGTACATGTTATCCTGGGATCTCATATCAACACTAGAAGGATCGCCCTATCGTTGAAGTAGTCTTATGGCAGCTCGAATACAAGGCAAACGATCGAGGGTGCGTGTATGAATCGGTGGTTTTTGGTCCAAAAGTATCTGAGTGTATTCGTGTCACACCACCGCACGCTGTCTGACACTCCTCTTTCCGCCGATTGTCGATTGGCAGCCCTGTTATAGTCAGTTGTCACCCTGTTAGGAGCGGTCCTCTCCCTGTCTGTAACCCGCAGGGGTTTGATGGGGTGCTAATCGAAAATCACAACTGTCGATGGACGAACATTCAACGCCGGCGGCAGCAGCTACGTCGCTACGCCCCCCGCCTCCCACAGGCCTGATGCCATCGTGACAATCTAACCGAGATGCGACCGATTTGGTTGCCTGAACGCCGCCGGGCTTCTATGGGCCGCTTGGACATCAACAACGATAACAGCACGACGATGGCTATAACACAACAACCGCTAACGACAACGACGAGTAGAGAAGCACCAGCGGTATCAACGACAATCTATCCAAAATAGGCGCTGTTTCGATTAGCTCCGTCCTGCGACCCAATGGGCTTTAGCTTTTATTACAACAAAAAATTAAGATATTCTTCACAAGGCTTTTAAAGGCCGTCACACGAATGTCTATCAGGCTGTATTCTGGTCTCCCTAAATTCTACCTTTGTTGTTACTTCACTAACAACTTACTATTCCAACTTAATATGAATATGAGTATACAATAGCTACTAGGATCGTATCGCCTCTCATCACTACACGTACTCGACCTTCTCGTACGTAATAGGCTGTTCACTTATTTTACAGTAAACTAGGCTAAATAATAATTGTTTGCTTTTTTATTCTATCAGTTCCATAATGAAATCCATTAATCATTTTACGACGCTCATGGTCTACTCCGGAATTGTATGCGTGCACGGGAGCGTGAATAATGCGTGGCGTTCCAGCTAGATTGATATTTAAATCTGATCGCGTGAGTCACCAGCAGCGTACAATTGGCAAATCCATATGTGTCAGAAGCGTAAACTGTCGCTTGTTTCCGCTGTGATTTCGAATTGCCACTCTTCATTTAGGTTGGGCGTTTCCTTCACAATATATATATCCACCCCTTATAGTACTAAAAAATAATAATAAAATAAATCAGCAGGTATAAGGCTGCATTGATTCGCCTATGGCTTCCACGTTTCTAAACGTTCGATATTTGAAATGATATAGTGACCCGTTGGAGACTTACCTCAAAGGACTAGATGAAGTGGTTCATTTCCTCGGAGGCAAACCGCTCAATTCTTCATAGTTCAAACACAATCGTGTATGAACTTACCTCAGCTAGACTCGGCCGCGAAAACAGCTGTATTTTCTTGCCGGCAAATAAGTTTAAGCTGTTTCTATCTTCGTACTCGTCCATCTTTGAAACAATCACAACAATATGTTTAACACCTGATACTGAACGAATGTCAACCTGGCCACTATGCAACCGCTCTAACTTAATGCTTCGTTGTTGCATCGGTCCGTAACTTCAGATAAAGTTTGTCTCTGAACTTAACTCGTATTATGACTCAGGTTCCAATAATTTTTTCTGTTATCCGCTCACGTTGTCGCCCACCAACGAAGCACGTAATAGTCGATAAGGGATATTATGTACGATGCTGCCTGAAAGCAATTGTTGTACATATACGTATGCACACTCACTTTTACCTAATGTTGCCTGCCGCCAGTCAAGGCTGACGGTCCAGCGAGCTGTTATGGTCGCACCTGGCGAACAGACACACGATCAACACGGACATCTGGGGATGAATTGCTGCTTAACAGGCTGAATGGCTGACTGGGTACGTGGGTCGACAACAATCGTTCACTCTCGCTTATCTATTTACATATAGTACTATGCGCGGCATACAGGCACGCACAAATGTGCCCACAAACTCCGAAAGCATTGTGTCATGTATACATTAGATAGTACAGACCCACTTTCCCGATTCACTGATAGACTTAACTTCTCATAAGGCATTGCGCCGTAATGGTCTAGTTTTAAGTGGTACAATAACGCTAATTTTTGGGAACAAGAGTCGTACAGACGCTAGCCACTTTTTGCTACGTTTCGCCGTGTTGAAACCCGGTCGTTCTAGTACATATACATAATACCTTGATATTATTACGTCGTCTGCTAATTTTAAATCTCCCAACGACGTTCAGATCTTTAGCGTTTCTTTGCTTTGGAGAGTCGATTTCGAAATTTGCTTTCTTTCATTTTAGGCTCACGTCTAATACCAGAATTGCGTGATTTTAATAGGGATTAATAAAAGAAGCTCTAGACTTGTGACACGGCCACACGGAACCTGATGTTCTTTTCGCTCGTCAACTCTCTGTCACTCAATGCCCGCCATGGATAGGTGAAGGCTATAGGCGCCGTCATTACGGCTGGCGCCATTATTCACTCTATTTTTTAGCTTCACCAAATAGTCTATGTTTCCTCACAATACTTGAAAATATAATGGACAGCCATCATCGTCGTTAACTCAACTTTCTGTTAAAATGGCGATCAAGTGCCCTTTTTCTTTCCAATGAAGTCAAATGAAATATGTATAGATCTTTTCGTATAATCCACTGTTACTGGGCCTCCAAATTGAGCGCATCGTGTAGTCCTATTCGGAGCTTTCAGTTCGACGTTCTTAGCATAATTTAGGACAGTTTGCCCTTTTTTCCCAAGTTCTGTCTGTTTTTTCGCCCCGGAAGCAAATAAAAATCACTCGAAAATCAATTTGTGTCGCTCGCGAGCGGTTTGTATGTATTGATCCTATCCACACAGTTCGACATTGTCAGCCAGGGGCCTGCGCCGGCGGGCAAGCGACCATCGATTCCATATTTTTTCTATTAAAAGCATGTGCATAAGAAGACGCAAGAGACTCTTGTCTGGTGTGGGCAAAAACCATAGCTGTCAGACGAAAAAGCCCCTGTTGTTCTATTCCCGTCTGACCGCGGGCCAAATAGGCCATGCGGTTCGTTACAAAAATTGCCACAGTCTCGTTCAACTCTGTCCGTGTTCGAAGTGAAAGTACTGGTTAAATAAAACCCTCGTCCGTCCGCTGAAAAGGCAGCCTCGTCAAACAAAATAACGCTACGCGTGCATGATCGATTCGCTGTCCGACAACGAACGAGGTGTCCGGGGTTGCACAAGATTTCCTGCCTTCACGACCAACGAATGCGGTCTGGTTGTTGCTTGTCACTGTCTAATTAAACGAAGGTCAAAGAAACGAAAGGATCGGATCCATCAATAGTCGGTCACTTGCAGCGGCATCAGTCGGCCGAATCTCTCGCTCACAACTTGCCGTCGAGCTTCACCTTCTCCAATAGCAATGTTAAAAGGACACGAACGCCGGACCGGACGACGATCGAAGCTATTGCTGAAAAAGTTTGTCAAAGAAGTCAGCGGTTACTCAGTTTTGAAGACAAATCATTGCTAGGTAGTCGATAGTCCCTCGAAATTGTCGGCATCATTGTCGGTGCGTCGCGACCCAGTCGGTGCTTTTTCTCTTTATTAGCAGCAACAGTAACGCCACGAAGAAAATTAACAACTATTTTAGGTGTCGAGTAGGTAGATGGACGTGTGCTTATTCGTAGCAAGGTATTATTGAACCTCTAGCAAATTCTTAGAAGCATGTTAAACCAATATTACCCTGCGCGTTTTTGTCGCTGATTGAATTTATCTAACCTGATCCCTTGGCGATGGACCTAGGAACTACCGACCTAGCATACGTCAACGATATTTTGCATTCGTCTGATAAATCTGTTTCAATATGAGCTGGTGTACTTTATATCGAATCTAACATGATTGCAGATCGATCCTGTAACGTTCCTTCATTTCAATGTTCCTACAGCCTTACTTGTTCTCAACGCGTTCGATTTCTGTTATTTGGGCATGACAACTTTCGAAATAGTTACTGCGTTACAAGTAGTTCACTAGCGCACAACATTGTTACCTAGCTAAGCCCAAGATCGAGATAGCCCGTATGATCTGTGCGTGCAAAGATAACCACTGACCGTGTACGTGGCGTCAATCTGAGATTTTATCCATTCGTACTCTCCTATTGGAAAGTTGCTCAGACCTTGCCACCTTCAATTTCAATTGATTTTACTGTTGTTATCATATGAAACCCGCTTTCGCAAAAATCACCATTTAATTGCTAGCTTGGAAAAATGTGAGAAATTAAAAAAAATTCCTCAAAATCAAACGAATTGGGACAAGAAAGAATTTTTTTGCGGCCCATTTGCTGAAATTGATGGCTTTTTCTAGGAGGGAAAGAAGTTACTTTCCGAACGAATTTACTGAATCAATTCCGTCCTTCGCTCAGCGAAACCATTCTCAATACAAACGAACAAACAGCAAAATTTAGACATAATGTTTAAGTAATATAAATGTAGATGGCAATTTCAAAATCAACGTTTCCAGTCCTTAACCGAAGAGAAGCCGAAATTTCACTAAAATTGTCCACGTCATTGGCGTTCTTCTGATGAAGTAGTGAACCGTCGATCAGAATCAGCTCCTTATAAAGTATGCATTGAACTATGCCTCGATATGACAACATTCCGTATGTAATTACGGCGTTTGGTAACGGCCCTAAGTATCTGACCCCTTTCCTACCTGACACGCGGGTGTTAGTAAGCGTCGGTTCGAGGCCAGCCTGGTCTCGCGTACCACTGAAAGCCAATCCACAATAGACTGAGGACGTTCTACAACAAATATACAACAATGATAACTTTATAAACGCATACATTAGCCACTGATAACAGATCATTTTCAATTGACTTCACTCTGTAAGGAAGTAATTATAGAAAATCAGGATTCACACGTGCCCCACAGCATTTGTAATAACTAACCTATACTAAAAGGCGAAAAGTACGTTTGTGCGTTCATTTACACATGTGTTTTTGGGTGATTTTAAATTGCCACTAGCGACTCTTATATCGTTGAGATACCACTGTGCAACGATCATCAAAAACGAAAAAAAAAACATGACCCATATTTTCTACTGGATACTGCGTTGAATTAATTTAGCAAGACTCTGTCACGATTAAATGTTTGTCTTTTTTACTATTTGACACCACGTCGATTGCGCCAGGAGTGACCAAAAACGATAATTGCAAAAAACCCAACACGTGAACGTAAATTGGGTCGGTAACGCTTTTCAGTTTACGTACTCGATTCGCACAGCTTCTGAGGTGTCATAAACTAATAATTGGAGGCCGTCTGTAGTAATAGCGAAAATGGCGTATGACACTGCCAGCTGATACGGATACATCCACTCTTGATCATTTTTACGTTTCAAGGTACAATAAGGCTATTTCACTTGAACAGAAGAATCGTAAACGACGTGTAAATAACGTAGGTCTAAATAAGCATTGTCTTTTACTTTATTATTTGTTGTTATATTTTACATTATAAATGAGACGAATTAAAACAAAGTAGACAAATACTAAAACATCCCATAGTCTAAACATCTCTCGTTTTTCTAAAGCTAGCTTATAGATACTCCGACGATCTTATCGAAGATCTCTTCTCGGACAATGCTGTCCTTTGCAGTGTTGGTCGTCGTTATGAACTATAGCTCATGCCGTTACCATTCATGATGAATTATATTGGATTTCTGTGTCAGGATAAATATTTTTGCGTGTCTCACCAATTCAATCACATATCGCCCAGCGTGGAGATGGCGTTCAGGGCATAGAATACACAGTTTATCAGGCCCTGCCAGTCTGCTACGAAGGAGTAAAGGGCGCGTAAATGACCACAAGTTATCTATACGCATACATAAAGGGAGAGGGTTAAGCTGGAAACAGAAGTGCAGCAAAGAACAGAAACATAAACAGACGCTACCATGGGGCTTGGATGTGTCTAAAGGGGCAAAGGGCAGCTGCTAAGATCTATCGGGATTCAGTCGGTTCAGGGTTCTTTTTACGGTAAGAGCAGCGGCGTCGATGCGGCGAAAGTTGCCAGTTCAACGAAACGAAGCGAATAACAATAGCAGCACCGGCGCCGCCATAGCAAAGGCTCTGCACTTCGGCAGCTATCTTTGGCGTCGTCTTCCCTCACTATGGCGCAGCAGTGCTCGCTTGTATCCCTGTCAGTTATGGGATGGACAGCTCACTCCGCTATCGTATAGTAGTAGCAATGGTGTTCCGCAAGCGAAAGTTCCGTGCCAGTAACGGCTCCTCTGCCCCTCTTTCTCACCCTGTAGCTTAGGCGGGCTGAAACAGCCACCAAGATGGTAGCTCTCGACAGCGCACTCAGGGATAAAGACGTTGAAAAGTGAATCCCCAAAGTCTCTGCTATGACCTACGGGCGACTAACCCCCCACGTCGGGCCTTACATAGCAGAGGATGGGATGCGGCGACGTGAAGTGCGACCGAGATTGAGCAGTCTCAAAACGGAAGAAGGAAAAGCTTTGCCCCCGAGCCAGCAGGAAGAGGACCGTGACGGCAAATGGGGCCTAGCTAGGGAAAAAGAAAGGGGGACACGTGTAAGAAAGAATCGGACGAAAGATTGGAACGAGGCTTTGTAGATGGTAAGGGCGAGGAAAGTTAACGACCCTCTCCGCGCAGAAGCTGGTTGTGGACGCGGCTGCTAGTCCTGCTGTACCCGCGGCGATCTCGTTCTGTGGAACTATAGCACCAAGTATACTGGCGCCGACCCCCCGACGATTGACCCTCAGCCGACCATTTGCAATACGTTGCCGGACGCTCCAGTGCATTGGAAAAGCTTATAGGCCCAGTCAAAGTACCGACATCATTGTGGCAGTTTACGTCTGGCAATCTCTGGCGTTAGATTCGTTTGACGTTATGTTATAAGCGGTCAAATCAATCGAACGAACAAACGAACGTTTGCTTTTATATGTCCCTAATTGTGGACTGTTTTCGCGGTAATGTAATAGGTCTTCACTACGTGTATGTTTCCTCATAACTGGATTGTCCGACCAATAAAAAAAAAGCTGCCACCCTTCCCCCACTGTAACTGTGGCATCAAAAAAAAATAGTAGAGTGCGACGAAGTGGAAAACTTACAATTCTCAACGTAGTTATACGCTGTCATATGCATACTCAATAATCATAGAGGAAAGCTGTAATGCAATCCGTTGTAAGTTAAGTGATTCGTCGTACCGCAGTGGGAAAAAAAAACTTCTTAAAAAAAGCGTCTTAAGTAGAGCTGGCACAAATCAGGCTGTTACAGGTAAAAGTATCTACGCACGAGCTCTGGTTAATTCAGAAACCAAATTTAGTCCAGCTTATTATTAGCACTTATGTCCCATCCGATATGCGGAAGGCACCTAACCATATATCACTAGACAGTCTGATATGGCGATCCAATAGTCACCAAAACCTACAAATACTATTTCGATAAATTCATGCGTAAAAGACATAAAACTCTGATCATTCCCATGTACGACTCTAGCGACCTGTTAAATCGGTTTATCGTAGACCTTTTTGACCTTCTCGAAGAAGTTATTATACAAAAGCACTGGCTTAGCCTTACAAAAGCCGAACTGCTAACAGAGCTGTTCTATTAGGTCGTTGAGTATGAAACACGGTGGACATCTGTCTTGTATTTCGAAATAACATTGTTTTGTACTGATGCAATAGTTGAAGACACTTTTTCCGCCTAAAGTACATTTTAAAGTTTAAGACCATTCATCCGAATATTATAATTTGCGTTTTTAGCAAACAAATTACTGTGAAGCACGGAAAGATCAAAGAATCTGAGTAGTTATACAATTTAATACAAATACAAATTCGACTCGGGAATATATAGCCATGTATAGCTCGGGTTCGGTAGAGGTCGTACTACTAGAAGCACCGAAAGCCGTTGGGTCTGGAAATGGAAGGAAAGAAATTTTACAATGAAAAGTGAATCTCGTAAAACGCCCCATGCACAAGCGCATGTAGCGAAATATTCACGATTAACGTATAAGTCAAGGCGGTTCAAAATGCACGGATGTGAGCTTTCAGCATATAAAACTGTAGTATATAAGAATACCATACGCGTTCGTCTCGATCAAATTATTAAGGTAAAATATAGGGGTTAAATGGGTACTCACAACGCTTCACCTATCTTTACAAAACCGATTACATGACGAGTTACGATTAGAGAGTTTCAGCCATCCGTCCATTATAGGCGCCAGACATTGTTTCCAAAAATAACCATTAGGTGTTTTTCAAAATCTCGCCCGCTTCCCAACAAAAAAGTTATTCGAATTTCAACATGTCGAAATCGCCTTTGGAGGCTTTCTAAATACTCGTATCTTAGTTTTCTACACCAGTGGGATAAATAAGTTATCATTTAAATGATAAACGGTCATAGATAATTCAGCCTGTAAAAAAACACTTGAAACGTTGGAGCTTACCGAGTTATGATCTGTACTTACCGACCTAACACATCTAGCACTTCTCACAATCTAACACATCCGACACGTTCGGAACCATACATTGATTCGTTCAAAGCAAGCTCTATTATGCCGCGTGGGCAGTGCTTTCATTATTATCAGTACATTTTTCTTATAAGTAGTGTTCATTGTATTTAATGCATATAGCGTCAATGGATATTATCGCAGGTTACTTGACCTGATATGGCTTTCTATGGCTTGTATATTTGACTAAAGTTCCCAAATGGTTTGTTCAAATATTTAAAAATATATATTTTATCTGAGTCTGTCGAAGACGACGAAGATTAGACGAAAAATAAATAGATAACGTTTTCGAAGCGTAATTCATTCACTGGTAGAGTTTGCAACAAGCAGCTGAGCGATTCTAGAAGCGGCGTCGGCGTTCATCTTGCGTAGGCTACATATACCACGCAGAAGAGGCCATGCTTGGCAAAAATAGGACCCTCTCGTAGACACATGAGTACGACTATAAGCTCTCGTTTGAGAAATGCGAGTCTTTTGCAAGACGGACGAAACCTACTCCGACGGACCCTTCATTTTGACGGCAGTTTTTCGAGTCGTTTAAGCTTAGCCATTGCAGAAGACCGGGCAAAACATCCTTCTTCTTTTTAGCGTCATCTGATATAGGAAAAAAGGTCGACTTTCCTCCATATGGCTCCTACTTGCCCGCCGAGGCTAAAAGTACAAGCATAACAGGAAAAAAAGCAACGTGCAAAGAACACTTACGAAATACATCAATCCATTGTATTATAGAAACGGATCCCCGGAAAACACGAGGGACTCTTACGTATAAAATCTGCTTAAGCCATACAAAGCGACTTGGCTGTTTCCATCTGTACTAACGGCATATCCAGGGCGAGACAATTATTTTACGCGCTACAACAACAGTGGAGGTTGTATCTCTCGATGTATAAACGTGCGTGCGGAAATACAAATGCCGTCGTATGTACGTAAGCGTATTCAAGGGGCTGGCGGGGCCAAAAAAGCCGAGGTCAGAGATGGACGTCAGCCAGATCGGAGCTAGGGCAAACACATGAGGAAATTTGCAGTAGTCTTTTGA
Organism: Varroa jacobsoni; assembly: GCF_002532875.2. NCBI lineage: Eukaryota > Metazoa > Arthropoda > Arachnida > Mesostigmata > Varroidae > Varroa > Varroa jacobsoni. Next base: position 26,870 of record NW_019213043.1, read on the forward strand.
CAAAAAAACATAAAAAACGGTTTTGGATTGAAGAATTTCAGATTCACTGCGATAGTTTGCCGGCCCGTTGCTTGCATCTTCCTTTATGCTTCGGTCTGTCCGTCTGCATAAATCATGAGCGTGCGCGAAACGAGCGGACAACAACGATGTAGAGGGCCAGAAAAAAGGATGCAGGAGTAACTTCTGCAATTATATTTGCTGATACTGTACAGCCAGGTCTTACTTTATAAAATTGTCATGCCAATTAATGCTTTAGTTCAATTGTATGATTGTTGGATATTGTGCTATTCATAGTTTTTTTTTTTTTTTTTTATAGTTCAGAATAAATGTGGTACTCAAGGATTACAATATGCTATATTCAACCCAGTCGGTAGAATAAGTAAAATACAAAATTGTGTCGCCAGCTGTGCACGACACGTAGAAGTTGACGTGTGTCAGGAATTAACCAAAATAATCATAAGACATTGATCGTTTAAGATCGAATGCCGAATATTCCATAATATTTACATACCGTTCGAGTAGGTTTTTTTCATTTTATGATTATAGAAGATTTTTATACTAAAAATGTGGCCAACTATGCATTTTATTCCTTATTGGGTCGTGTAATACTGGGTTATGAAAATTCAATTTAGAGTCTACCTTTGGACCACTGCCAATGATTGTATCGATTGGATATAGGGTCTGTAAAGTATGCAGTTGGGTTTTGCCTATCAGTATTTTTAACTAAAAAAGTAATAGTGAGCATATTGTTAGCACTGCTAATTATTGCGGTCATACGATTATTGTTAGCACAAAGGCTAAGTAAATTCAAATCCACGTACTCTTTATAGCGATTGTAAACCGGAGCAGTGCTTCCCCCCTAGAACTCTTCGGCTGGGCTCGTTTGCTTACTTGGCCATTATTTCCTAATGCTCCTCTTCTATATTATTATTATATTAATGATTTATTTATGTGTATTTCGGTCCCTAATGCGGCCGTGTGGCATGCCTTCTTCATTGAGACTTGTGGCTTACTTGCTTTGATGTTCGCTATTGCTTTCCTTGGTCGGCGTCAGCATCGGCCGTATGCGGGAGTTGAATGGCTACCCCTCTTTGCTACAGTCCGGCCCCTTCCGCTACGATAGAGGCCAGATTGAAGAGGCAGCGGCGTTGCTTGGGGTAGCAATGCGCCACTACCTCTCCCCTTATTGACGAAGTGCATTGCTTTCAGCCCCCCCCCCCCTCTCTCTCGCTCTCTCTCTCTACGATTGCGACAACGACGACCACGCTAATGCACAAGGCCGACCACAAAAGCTGTATGTACAGCCTACTTTGAGCCATATCTCAGCCTATTATATGTATCACTCGCTCGCTAGCTAAAAGTCTTGCGGACTCCAAACCTCAAGGAAGTCTGATGCCACACACATTGTCTTGGGAACATCGGAGTGAAGTATAAACAACCTGACTACTCATTGCGTCTATGACAGCGCAATGAGTTCGAAGTTGCCAGGCATGATTTGTGTCTCTTATGTAGCACAGGTATTACGATATAGACGAAAGTAACTTAAAAAGTTTGCAATATATTAATTTGAATTAATTATAAATTTGATGCAAGACCCATTGATGTATAACGCGGCATAGCATCGAAATAACGCAAAATCACTGAAGTAATTTAGCCTTGGTACTGCGTTAATTATTTCTGCACATCAATAGCAAAAAACTAAGTTACTACATGTATTCTGTATCTCCATTTGATAGAGAATAAGCTTCCGAGCATGCTTTTATTTTTGTCGTCATTAAAATGGTAAAAAAAACACTTAGGGAATATCATGCTGGCCAAAAAGATGAGACAAACACAAAAACATGTAACAGCTGCAAATGTCGTATAACAGTTAAAGGGAAGTGTGTGCATTTTTACACGGAGAATTTCGTCCTTGCCAAAAGCAGCCGACGTGTCTGACTGCTGTGGGGCTCTTGCAAAGAAACTCAAGCGTTCGGGGACGCTCAGCAAACGGAAGTGTGCAATTAAAATCGGTCATGTTAGTGACGGACGCGGCCGTTGGAGCAGTAGGGCAAGTACAGTGTACCCGTGTGTATATCTGCTCTCATGTTGATACGAAGGATGATGACTTCAGGCATGCAGCCTGCGAGCACGGGACTATGACCCCACTTCCGGCCACGTTTTCGCTGGCCTATCGCCGGTGGCTCTTCTCCTTCGATGAGGGTAAGAGCAGCTTCCGCCACCGTTATACCATTGGTGAGTGAGCATAGCGAGATGTCGCGTGCCAAGTCTACACTCGAAGCTAGACGGCCGAGCGTTACTGTGCCGAAGGCCCATTGGAGCCGCACTGAAGCATATATTGCATAGAATCCAACAGCAGGCGACGCAGACTGTTCATCGGACCGTTGTAGCTCTACAGTCGACGACATTGAGCTGCTTTCAGACCGTGGCTTCGTCAAAACATAAGAAAAAGACAAGTCAGCCAACTGTCTCATGTGTGTGTCGAAATTAAAAGATCTCTACACGCAAATAATCACTTTGCCATCTTGCGGGCGCAGCTTTAATGGGGGCAAGGTTTTATAACACATATGAGTGCAGTGTGTACGGGCCCTTTTAGCCTCACATGAATGTTCTTTCCAAAGAGGGCTCATCACAGGGGCGAGGTGCCACCACCCCATGAACGAGCCTCTCCCTCGTTTCTCTTCCTCTTTCTATGTATAGTGAATGCCCAAGTGAGTGACCGACGCCCAACTGCGCAAAGACATAAACCAACAGACGCACGCGCTCTCGGTATATCCCGCGACGAAGCTTCGAAACGATGAATGACTGAATGAATTAATGGACGTCTGAGTCTGTATCTCGCTCCCCCGAACGGCCACACTCATGCAACAAAGCACGCGCAGGCGACGCCAACAACGGCAACTTGAAGAGAAATGAACTATAGCGTCGGCGCAGAGTGCGAAATCCATGAACAAGACGACATGGCGGCCAAATCTCCGGACGCGACAATAAGACAAAGAGGCAAAACAAATAACCTATTGAATTGAACAAATAACTAAAACAATAACAAATTGATAAGCTTCCACTACAACAAGTCGATAAATCGACTGGTTGTTAGAGGAAGCCCTAAAGGATACTCGCTGTACCGGACGACATGACAGAGACTCATGCTGTTTGCAAATCGTCGTTCCATAAAAATAGGGCTCAAGTAGGACAAAAATATACACGGGGATAATCTACAGGCATTTGCTGAAGAAACAGCCAACCTTTTCTTACGTTGATTAAGTCGCGCTTGTAAAATCGCAATTTTCTAGAGCAAATAATACTTTATGTCAAGTGAAAAAAACGACAAGTTTGCTCGTAGTTTCCAAACAGAGGCTGCTAAGAAACAAACTGCAAATGAACTGGTCCTATACATACACATACCGACTAGACAACGTCACAACGCTGATGCCTGGCGATGAAAACACAGACATGGGCGCGTGTTTTTAAGACGAAGGGCACAATTGTAATGGCTACATGGAGACTGACGCTCAACAGGCGGGTTTTCTGCCCGTTTGATCTTATAACAGAAGCGCCTTTGAAGACTGGACTTAGCGTTTGACGGAGGTTTCCGGTAACTTTCTCGGGTTGAGCGAATAGGTCTCTACTTCTTAACAGTCACGCAACACCCTTACAAGGTTGGTACTATCTTACTTGCTAAGGTCTGTATGGGTATTCGAAAACGTAACTAGTTACGGTTGGAAGACAATGGAAACCGGAGTGTGCAATCGATTAAAAGAACATTCATTTGTGACTGACTAAAATACACGAGTACAACATACACTAACATAATATGATACATATATTTAACGAACCTGCTAGCAAATAGCGTGCTTTTTTTTTTACCCACAGTTGGCTATAGGTTAACGTGCGAAACAGTAGTTGACGTATTGATCTTTCGGAATCGTCTATATGCACCGCTCTTGAAGAGCGCTGCTTTTCTGCGTGGTTCAGATAAGCACCAACGGCCATATCTAAGCGGTATGATATAAGGAGCTCGTAAGGTCATGCAACCCCACAAGGTTAACATCCGATGGCTCTGCGTTCATGTAGAGCTATCATGCTTTGCGTAACGTTTTTTTAATGTAATAAGACAGAATGATTTCAAGCACCCTCCGAATTTCAATGTTTCTAGTCCCGAGATGATTCATCAACTGCTAACTTTTAAGATAGCCGCCAAATATGCAGATGCTAGTTAGGCTAAGTTAGTGGAGAAACAAATTAGTATTCCCCTATTAAGGTAAGTTGTATTGGTGAAGCTTTTCATCAACTTGAGCAAATATTTAATAGTAACAAAATTTCACCTGAAAACAATTATAGTCGCGATAAAAGCATTCGTATGGATACGTTTATCGGTACAAACGATGCACTTCCGTGACGCTAGACCTATATTTAAAAAATCTTATATTCAATGGCAGGTGTAGCGCACGTACGGGTGTCGTACCAAAGGAGTCCTGCTCCAGACCCTACTTTTAGAAAAATCATTCTAAATTCGCCCTTTAAGTCACGAAGCCTTAAAGCATGTGGCGTCATATGAATAGTAATATTTTGAGATGAACCTAGGGAAAAACGTCAGGGGATATTTCTCGAACAGAGCTGGAAGTTATTCGTTTGCTAACTATCTACACCAAACTTTGTATTGCGTGCTTCATTGGTTTTAACTAACTGAGTAGTAAGTTATTACAGATATTCTTATTCTTGCTTTTACCGTACCCGATAGCAGAGACTATCAATAGTTAACCGAGACCAAAACGTAGTTAACAACATGTTACACACGTTTCGTCGATGTACTGCTTTCTCAACCAACTTAAGGATCTTCACCATTAAGGATCTACGCCGTCCGCTACCAATAAATTGGAGAAGACTTAAGGCTTAGGTGAATTTAGTTTAATGTCCCAGCGAATGCAAGAGTCCCAAAACAAGGCCACATTCTGCTCTCGTTTCTCAGGCATAACCATCCCGACAGCTATGCTCTAGAGTGAGCTTCTCTTGGTCTGTATAAATGTATGCGTGAGCACTTTGGGCCTTTCTGCAGTCCCGTCAGTTGAGAGGGGGTAAAGTCTCATTGAGCAGCCTTGCGAAGTATGGAGAACAGCGTCGGAGTGTAGTCTAAGTCGCGTAGCAGTGCGGGTCGTATCTCGGAGACAGCGACGAAACGGGTTGGACCTTTGTCATGCAAATCCTGTAGGAGCCGAGTGCGTTCCACCTATTGTTGTCCATCTCCGGGAACTACACACGGTCCCCTGTGTCCTAGACTGGGCTACGGCCAATGGTAGAAAAACAGGAAAAGGCCAGCCAGTGTACACAGTGCGAAACTAGTGGCGTACGTCGTGCTTGTCTATATGGATCGACACCAACGATAGTCTTGTCGTTGCCCTCCTTCAAGCGACTTCAAAGAATGTTTGCGCCATTGAATCTAAAATATATGATATATACTTCGATGATTGTTGCTACTGTAGGTGATTAATTATTTTGATCTCTCCTGCCTAGTTTCATTAGGATTGGATTTGTATCTGTAGACTTACCGAATCAAATCGAAGGTTTAGATACTGCTTGTATTGAATACCTTGTATTGACTAATTCTAAATATTAAAAATAAAGTTGAAGGTCGTTGTATCCATCATTAACATGAATACGAGAAGTTCAGGTCAGATGCGTTCAGTTTTACGAACTGCAATTTATGTGTGACCAATGAACTTATAATAAACATAGTTACAAATTCAGACCTATCGATGCTTAACAATTATCACTCCGTCGTTCTCTATATAAAAAGATGAAAAAACAACATGCAAATAATTATGTATTTCGTGTTCAATGTTCACGACTTTACTAAATATAACTGATTGAAAACGCAGCTGTTCTCTGGGTCCAGGATCGCAGTTGTCAGTAGAAGACTTTTGCGTTACGTGCGCGTTTGTTCAAAAAGGACACCGACGATGCTGTAGAAAAGTACGTATGTACAAGCAAGTTCTCGTCTCTATTTGGAAAAGGCAAATGAGACAAGGCGCATCATTTTACTGCCAGAGTTCAAGTATTTATTTAGTAGAACCTTAAGTTAAGTTGAAACGGCCATCAGCCGCGGTATGGCGGTGTGAAAAGCTTAAAATGTTCCACTCATATGGTCATAATGCAGCAACGATGGTAAAGGGTGTGTCTTTTGTGTGTCGCTATTTTATCAAATAAATAACCTACATGTCTCAAATAGAAATTATACATGTCTAGGTTAGGCCAATAGAGAACATGTTCAGCTGTGAACAATTCAAATAGAAGAAAATGAAAATTCCTATTTAACAAGTATTTCATTCAGGAAAAATCAGATAGCCATATCATATGGCTCGATATTGTGGCCGTTAAATATGGTTTGATTTTAGAGATATTTTAAGGAAACGCGTTTCTAGGTTTCTGCTGTGTCCATATTTAAACTAACCGCGTAATTCTTATTAGTATTGAGTGATCGCCGTATCGTCTCCTTGCGCAAATTCAACTTTGTTGATGTAAGTAACAAATTTTCATATGTTTGCTAATTAAACTTATTCAATTAGGCTTTTATTTTTTTGCCTATTTGTCGTCTGCTTGAGGTAAAGGAAAATTCGGGCGATTATAGCTGCTAGCAAAACACACCAAAGAGCACAGTTCGAGAAATGCAACGAGACAATTGAGAAGGACATTGCCGATGAAGCTATCGGCTTCGGCGGCCGCGGAGGAAGGCGCAACGAATGGATGAGTGGCCGTACCGGCAATGTTCTCTCTGGTTCTTTGCTGTACTGAATAAAGAAGGGGGGGGGGGGGGGTAGTATATGTAGCCTTAGTAGATGGAGTGTGGGTGGGTGCATATGAATGAGGTTGCTCAGCTGAGGTCACACGCAGATACTGCTGCAAGCCACCGAAGTTGCATTCACCTAGTTGGCGTTCGGTTTCTACATCGAAGAGACATCACCACCGGCGGCCAAGCAGCGGTCAGACGAGGGGGCCAAGCGGTCTAGGGGGAAAGATTCGCGACAGCCCCATGTGCCGAGTCGCCCCATCCTCCCATCACCACCAACTCATGCTCATACATTATCATCATTATTGCCTGCTCGCCGACGTTCGTTTCTTATAGGACTAGGAAAGCGATTACATCCCAGTGTCGCCGATATCATCGGTGTTGATATTGGAGTTCTCGCCAAGCTTGCCTTGTCCCCCACTGATCTTTGATAAGTAGGTACTCAAGCGTCTGACTGCAGGTAGCCCCTTCTTGCCGGGCGGGTCGACAGGCAAACACGACGGGATTACACACACTTAATTAACTATACATTAGACCATTCGTATAGGGCAAAGATTATCACTGCTAGACCTTGGAAACTTTTCCGGACATAGGTCAGTTTCTACAAGATATACAGTAAATCTATAGTGTTTCAATAGATTTATATCAGCAACGACCAATAAACCTTACTGGGATATAGTTAGTAACGCGGTATTTTAGTAGTGATATAGCATTAGTGAAAGAATAATAAAGTAGCTTTGGTAGACGGCTACCATAATCCCTAAAGTCTGGAGTCTCTCGATGCGGGGCACACTTACACAGTGTTGAATGAATTACTCTGTTCTATTAAGTTAGCTTTTTATTACGCTAGCTGAAACCGGTCAACAAATTTTAAAATATCCTGTCTCTCTGCGTTTCTAGATGAAACAATCCGAGACGTGCACGGCTTTACTGGGTTGCCTAGGTCATGGCTTTATGCTAACAGCAATTGAACGCTTAGCTAAGGCTGCAAGATGGCGATCGTTACATGACAGGGAAGGGAGACGAAGTAACCTTTCTTCATTCTGTTTATTCTGCTTCTCTTCGTTGACTCTTTGGATTAGTTTCCTATTATGCGTTTTCTTCGTGTGCGGTAACGATAATGACATGATTCACTTGATGACGAAATGCAACGGTGGATTCGATAGTGGGAGATAATCCTGCAATAGCTCTCGGACAAGTGCATACTTGGACAAGACCGCAGTCAGGATATCAGGAACAAGATCCTGTTTGCCCAACTGCGAAACACCTGCAACAACAACTTCAAAAAAAAATTGAGATATACCGTCGTTTCGTACTGCATAAGACATGTTTATGGTCGATAAAGGAAATCAAAATGATGGCAACAACTGGCACAACAAAGGAAATTCTGAGCCTTTTTCGGCTCAGAACTTTTTTTCTTCGTATATTTTTTTAAGATTAATGACTTATCATTTTACTTTACATAGCGCCAATTCTACATACATCGTTGGTTAAATAATATCTTTTTTTCATCTTTATAATATATACGCATATATGCAAACATGAAGCATTTTGCAGACGCATAGTTAAAGGCGTATGCACACCTATTTCGCAAAAATATTTTATCGTAGTAGCTGCTTATCTGTTCACCATCACAGCTCGCTAACGACTGAGATATTGGGTACCTGCGGAATTTTATTACGTAATAGTAACCAAGCTACCAACAACTGAGACTTGGTTCAAATAGTAAAAATATATGTATATATATAAATCAGGATTTATATGAGAAACATCCTTATTACGTATGTAGTCAAATTTTGTAACAGCTGTAAAGCCCATTGTAGAGGTGCTCGTAATACTGGCAAACTTCACAACGCAAGCAACGAGTAACACTAATAATTTAGCCGTTCTATTATCTTACTTAATAGAATGAAACGCGTAGATAAATAGGTGAGAAATCCATCCAGTGTTTGTCGTGACGTGAATTGTAATGAGGTGCGTGAAGTTAGTTATTACAATGTCGTTTTTATGATATTTTTTATACACGTATAGAACCGTACTGCTGATGTGCTGCGGCACGCGTCAGTACCAAATGCAGGAGATCTGCTTGAAGCGATGCAGACGGCCTTAACCATACAACGTATTATAATGGAGGACAAGCAAAAGCTTCAGCATGGCACCTTCACGAAGAATTATTAATCTGCATATATTTGACAAATATAGAAAGAACCCAAGCGACTTTGGCTTTTAGCATACTACATAATCATTGTACTACAACGAGGTCGCTTCGCATACATCGTGCGTACACCTGTACAAATTTCCTGCCCAGTAGGGTCGGTCAGAAAAGAGGGAACGTTGTCTATAATTCGTAGGTTATTCTCGAGGATATCACCAATGTACAAATTAGCACGTATAGATACCACCACTGCAATATCCTGGTAGACAGCATATGTCGATCCCCTGTCAACAAACTGAGAGTTACTGTTTTTTTTTCTCGAAATTTCCTTCGCAATTTGTGTGCGTGACGGTATTACAGCAATTCGACTTAACTTCCTGTTGGATGAACCCAAAGTAAGTTAACGTATCAGGTTATACTCTGATCAAGTTTTAAGCTCATGGGGCAATATCTCAGTATTTATGTTCTTATCTGCAGCCACGCCTGACTACTGGTAATCGGGCTCGTTCTCTTCGTGTTAGTCTCCCCGGACCCCTTGTTATGCGACTGCTGTAAATTTTCTGAAAGTTATGCTAAGCATTACCTGTAGGGAGTAGTTAGCATTGATATGAGTTAAGGGAAACCGGAATTGAGCATAGAAAATTCTAACGACGAAAACTGTAAAGAGCGTTTTCGGTCTTGCAGTCACGCAATCTCCATATGTATCCTTGTGGCATAATGGAGCGGTCTTTGAGACATCTTTCGTTTCCTTTGTACGCTTCTACCGATTTGGTGCCTCAGATCGTGGTCATCATTCCGTGTGCCAATTCATAACTTCTATTTGCGCCTGCAACCACACTGGGTTAGCTCACAAAGCAGACCTTCTTTCACCTTGTCCTGCATCAATATCAGGTCACGTCAAGTGTGCCTTTCTCAGGCCAAAAAAGATATACACCCTCCTCTGAGCGTTTCTTACCTCAGATCTTCACACACTTGTGACTAACACGTAAATTCTTCAGTGAGATACAGTTCACGTGTATGTTCGGGATAAGAACATATGACGTATACACCATTGCCTTGCTTTGCCATCAGCCAGACGAAATGAACTATGACGTTACGTTATTCGGCCTTACCTAGAAATGTATGTAACAACTGAATAGTATTCTCTAACCGATACCGTGCTGCCGTAACAGGTAAACAAAAGATTCATGATACTAAAAAGGTCTAGGGTCGAGATAGAATGAATCTAACGTAACTACATTATGTCCAAAACTCCAAAATAGACTCTGGAAGTGATCGGCGGCACTCATATAATCAAATATATGTATAGGTCATTAGAAATGTGTGTTCAATGACAACTATGTTGTTTGCTCCTTTCCGCAGTCAGCAGAGAACCCCCACGGTGGCAGCGCCGGCCAGGCCAAGCCCCTACATAACAGCGACACTCATTCAAAAGCAGCAGTAGCAGCAACGATTGCAGGACGGAGTTGATTGACTAAGCTGGTGGTCCTAAGCCATCAGGCTATGATAGGTGCACTGTGGAGATTAGCTTCTCCTCGTTGCTATTGCGACGACCGGTCGTCCCTATACCATGATTAGCTGCTTTCTGTAAGCTCGCCACTTCAAGAGTTTCACGTTCCAGCGTTTAAGGCACCGGATTGATGCCGAAACGACGAGGGTATCCTCGAAAAACTGTTTGATTTGTGACTTCTCGAGTAGGTTGCAATGCGCGAGGTGAAGACTTAAGCCAGATCTAGCATTTCGTTGGCCGACATGTCGACATCATAATGCAAACGAATTTGGATGATGGTCGATCTCAAAATGCTGTTAGATAGAATGAGTGAAATGCTCAAATCCAACTATGGCTAGGGGTCTGATCGAGTCTTATCTTCAGGATGTGACTACACAAAAGAGATATCAAGATATCGAAAAAAGGCCAGATGAAATGCATATTGAAGGTTTATTCAAATGCTTCCCTTCTCTCGCTTGTTCGGCTCCGTTGTAGCTGCAACTGTTTTCCCCGTACCAGTTTTCGTTCGACGGCACCCAGTTGCTCATCGTCCGCTTCATTTCGATAAAATACCCATTGCTTTGAAGTGAAAGTCAACAATGTCCCGCCATGTCTTTCGTTATATGTCGCACATTATGCGCCATCCACTCACTCTTATTGAGCTTCACTAGCGATGCAGGGTTCAACTAGTGGTCCATGGACATAGACCATCGGTCCATATAATAGCCCATGTGCGGAGAGCAAATACATAACGAAGATGTAATACTCTCTTGCCGTTGTTATGGTTGTACTGGTGAAGCAAGCAAATACATGAAACAGCAATGGTATAGAATGTACATCGGGTGAGGTCGAAATGAACGATTGTCTGAGGTAGCTGATTAGGATGTAGGTAGTGTCGAGGTCCTATTGGGCTCATAGAGTTGAGTGGCTTTCCAGCCGTCGGCTAAGCCGATTAAAGAGAGTGTCAAAATAAGGAATTCAAATACGCGTTACACTCATACAAAAATATCGGGCCCTTCAAGTATTGCAAGTGTATAGGCCTCTGGTGAAGAGCTCGACAGCAACCGACGGTGAGTGGCCGCCAGCACAACATCGTCGCGTATCTCGCGCGCTATAGCGATACGAACAGATCCTTGAAATCACACATACACGCGCATAGGGTCCAATGATTGAAGGAAAAAAAACTGTAAGAGCAAAGAAAAAAAATGGGTAGAAACATTCTACATGGGGCTTGTACTGTCTAATCGACTTGGTATTATATAGAAATCCTTATAGAGAGCTCGGAAGAATATGGTTGAGAGTTTGAAGTGAAATATATGCATTGTCCAACCTATATTTCTATCTTTTTGTACTTCGTATTCTAACGTGCATGCTTCTGAGAACTAACATCAATGACTCATAGCTTAGTTCGGGATCCCCTTCAGGATTGATCGCTTATAATAATGATGCGGCTAAAGAGAACATTTGGGGCAGATGTAGATAACGCAATGTATGACGTCAGTATATTATTTCTATAAAACACATGATTTGTTGATCCCGCCATTGCGACAACAATTTAAAAAAAGAAAACTAAATTTTAGTTAAAACTATACGTAATGCAGTGAGTTGTTCAGATAGAACGGGGATCCCTGTCTTCAGGTAGGCTGATTGCCATCCGGTAATTGATGGTCAAAGATATAAAGGATATATTATTGTCCTACGCATTTTGACGGACGGAGAACAAATTTAAATAAAATCAACTATACGCCTATGGAAGGTTAGCGAATTAACTAGTGAGTAGTTGAGATAGACATTACTGCTGTGGTGGGGTGTGTATAGCGTCGGATCAACGAAGCTAAAATGTGATTTTCTGTATTCAATTAAGCGTAAACAATGTTCAAAACCACATTGAATTTTCGGCCTTTCGGTAGGGCAGTGTGCGACGGCTTCACGGCTATTTGAGGTCTATTTGAAGTACACTTAGTTTCACTGCGTCCCTACATTTGAACAGCGTGAATATGACCACGCTTTTAGTTCGTCATGTCATCCAGCGTCACTCCCTCTGCACCGCACTCATGGCTGCCTGTTACTGCCATACTGATGCTTAGAAGTTTTAGTTGTTACAAGCAATAAAACCAAACTCACAGAGACAGATAGTGACCTCGAAAGAACAACGGTCGAAAAAGACATGGCGGCCTGACGACCGCGGGAACAACGATTAGTTCTAAAATGAAGCCCTTATTAATGATGCGGCAAAACATAACTGCATTTTTGCACAATGAAAGGTCAGCCTGGTAAGGCCATGATAATGATTTTAGATCTTTCCCTATTCGTTTAGCGGTGAATAAAAGTAAGTAATGAGAAATAATAACTATCAACCCGTTTAGCAAAGCCTATTGAAATATCACAATATGACAACCTAAATCGGCTATTGAAAGAACCGTTATTTAACGCACCCTCGGATACCTATCTGATTTGATAATCTTCAAGGAATTTAAAGAAGTGCCGCAAATTTTATCTTCAACGGATAGTGTTCCCTACCCTTGAATGTTCCTATTTGCTGATGTAACGATGCTGCCGGAGAACCCCTTGGTGAGTACTCATGTCTTAGGCTTCTATTCGTATTATTTCAGTCCGTTGCACTTGCTCAAACGGGCCAAGAGACACAGTCTGCGACCAGTTTGTATGTTGCTAAACCTTCGAAGCTTCTCTCTTAGAGCACTTCGGCTTGATAACATCTTGTACGCTCCCGTTCCCTTTATAGCGGACGCTGCTCATCTAATCACCTCGTAAGCACCAGTAGCATTTGCTTATCTTCCCTTTCTTGTTCAAGCGTCTTATCTCCATCGTCAAATAGGTAACTTGACACGATGAGGGGTTGACGAGGAGAGAGGGGAACGACGAGGGGGTGACGAGGAGGATACTAGCAGCGAGGGTTTTACCAGCGAGCGGTTCTCTTGTCTTTAATCTCTGCTGAGCGCCAGCCGGTAGCAGTGGCGCACGATTGCTGTTTGAACAACAAGAGACGACATAATGGCTGTGCGACTGTTGCTTTCCATTAAACTTACTGCGTCCTTGTGATAACGTACTAAGTTACGTGTTTGCATGCTAACTTCAAAAAGACGTGGTGGTACTGGTTCGAATCTGGGAGTGGGTATACCTTGTTTCGTGTCGAAAGCCAGCCGTCTGAAGTAATATCTAACGGTTTAATTACCGGAAGCCAATAACAACGCTAGGCCTATCTGGACAAGGCCAGGGCAGAGATTCAGTGACACCACATTTTGACAATTAAGGTGACGCTGTTTATATTTGAATGTAGAAATACCTAAAACCTAGAATTCTGCAGTGCTGTACAATGATACAATCCGACAGTATGAATTAATTGGTGCTTTACATTTAATGTTTCCTTATGATAATGTTAATACTTTCGTTGGCCCATTAATCGTCCGTATAACTAATACCTGTTCTAGTTTAAGTAGAAGTCTTCAGTTTAAACTATCTAGGCCCTAGACACCACTGCTTCCACTTGGCGTAACATAAAAAAGCAGCTTCAATTCATTGATCAAAATTAAGTTTAGGTTATACGATACGACGCCTGTTGAGGTATAGTAATAATACATTGTTTTGATGCTTTTAATAGTGTGTCGTGGCTGTCATATGCCTTATGATTTACCCCAGATCTCCCTGTTCTCTTTCGAGTAACCCCTAAACGCGTAAACATACCCCGCACGTCCTGTTCTTTTTAAGGTCCCAAGATGCGTGACCTCTGCTTGTATGACCTTCTCAAGAGCATCCGAAAATTTGCCGGGAATATGCACGCGACACAGATACCTACCATACTAGACCGGGATGGGCAAAAGATTATTATCCAAGACCAGCTGGGGTCTACACAATGCGAGTGACCAAGGTTGGATGATACAGATATAGAGACACAGACACGCGTATATCTTTACAGATCCAAACCGATTTATTAGTGCGAGTTACAGTAGGGATGAGTAACATTTCCAAAGAAAGAAGCCATAGCAATAGGCTCCTGTAGAAGATTTCACCATACCAAGAATCAGATGGAACATTTCTTATGTACCCGATTTGTGTTATTCCCATCAGTTGTGGTAAAGAATGCTGAATCCAGGACATTATCGGTAACCTTTCTGCAGGAGTTGTGGACAGCTTGCACATAAGCCTTTCCCGTAAAGTTTACGAGAGCGTATCGGCAGGGACGTGGGTTACATCGCCCTTACTGAGCGTTTGGTCTTTACGAACAGGTCCTTAAGCAAGGCCAAGCAGCCGGGGTACGAGTTTAGTCTTACGTAACCCCAGCTTCTAGCAACTGCTAGTAGCTTGTCCCAGAGCAAGCTGCACATATATATACGGCCGCTTATAATGTTTAACTATGTACCAAAAAAAACATTCGCCTCGCAATATATTCTGTTGGTTCCTTTCCGAAAGCATTAGTAGCATTTGCCCGAGGCTGGTGTCTGATATAGTCAGGGATGTTTGCGACGTCGCCTCTTCTAGTGGGAGATAAACCACGATGGGTCAATGTGCTAAGAAGCAATTTGCATGTTAAGCTGGGATAAGGTGGCAAAGGCGACGCCGTAAACTGAAGGCATAGAGCACTAAATAGCCAAAATGACTGTAAAACATAGAATTGTGCTCATCTAATGAGGTTTGATGAAATTCCACGGTTCGATGCCACGTGCAGCATAGCATACCCGTCTAGCCCTAATTTTAAGTATCTAAAAGTAATCTAAAAGCTACGTACCTATGTACAGCTACTCGCGGTAACAAAGCATCATCATCATCATGTATTGAATTTATGTAGCTGAGAAAATTATTCTATGTAATTTGTACTTCTGGTACACATGCGTGTACATAATAGATGCCCATATTAAGTGAAAATCCTAAAGGCAAACTTGTACGTTAATTGATTGATAGAGTTAAGGGCCACTGCCAAGTAAAAATTAAATTAGATTTTTCCATTTGTGTCGGATTTCTAATAACTGAACAAAGAAGCTGAACGACAGCGACCTTACACTTGAGGCTCTGTTCCATTGGAACTCATTGGTAGATACATTTCCTCGTTAGTTCAATGTCGGGAAACTTTGTACTCTTTAATGGACTTTCGGGATTTAACATGGTTCGTAGTAACTACCAATCTTTGCTGATTCGAAATAATGCTATAGCCCCTCATTTACTTCTACACTGCTTCCGAGTTGGTACACCGAGCATAACTTTTCAAAGTGAAACTCGACAATGTTTGTCCTGAGTCTATAAACAAGCTTTTTCAGAAAAAATTAATACATCTAGAAAAGTGATAGATATTTTGAGGGCGTTCGGAGCGTATAGGGCATTCACCTACGTAACTTATCTATAGTTCTAATCTATTTTCTAAGCGTCTCTTGTATGAATCGTCCATCGTCTTGTATCAGATGAAAAGATTTACGTAAACTTTTTTTACAGATTATTACACCTTAAACATTTCTATAGCTTACATTGCAATTTATGTCTAATTGTACATGGTTTCTAATTGTTGGAATAGATCTAGGGCATGTCAGAAGAATCTAGAGCATTGCAACGGCAAGCAAGTCGAAAAACCTATGGTTGTTCTCGATGGTGGAGTCACAATTATAAATTTGGCAAGATATAAATGATTTGACAAAAACCTAGCTGTACAAATAGAAAAATCGCAATAATAACACAGTTTTTCAGAAATAAATATTTCCCTGTTAATCTATCGCTGTCCCTTTGACGATTTATGTTTCAACTACGTGCTATGACTGGTGGCCTGCAAACTACAATTAGGACAACTCTTTTCAACAGCTACCACGGCCCAACAATGGCTGTCCTCTCTAATGACCATACCCTTTCCTTTTTGCGTTCTTTCTCCCTCCTCCTTTTCCTACTCTTCAATGACCCCGTGTTCCGTTGCACCCTCATTGTCGCTATCCCGAAAATCCTCAGCACCACCCTTCCATCTCTCTCTCTCTGCAGAAGCCCATGACTGAGTATGTCTGCGCTAAAATCAGGGGTTTCCTGATTAAGTGTGATGTGCTTACCTCCACCACCATTCCCTTCGTGTCTGCGCACAGAGTCGCCTTGCCTTCCATCGACTTGCTTCCGCTGTAGTAATCGAGTCTTTGCTTAGCGGGCGAGCGAGCTAGAAGGGTGAGCTGCATGGTTGTGCTCCTGTCGCTTTAGTTGTTGTTGTTGTCGTCTTCGTTCGACGTGGATGCTGTTGGTTCTTACTTCGCCACTGCCGCCGCCACTGTCGCCGGCGGCTCGATAGCGTAGCAGAGTTGTCCCTGCGGGGTGGGGCAGGACGTGTTGCCACGGCAACGGGGTCACGAGAAGGAGGAGGAAATGGTAAGGGGAGGAGCAATGATGCGTAGAGGACTTTGAGGGGCAATCTGGGACTACTTAAAGGGGAGGATAAGGAATTCGAATCAGAGAAAGGACATTAAGGAGAGAGGGTGGCTAAATTGGGCAAGGGAGTAGAAGAAGAAAGTGGCCATTTACATTGAAGCAACGGGACTTAGAGCGAGAGAGAGAAAGAGAAAGCCAGGACCGAGGAGGGTGAAGATGAAGGAAAGGGACATGCCGAGTAAGTGGAAGTGTGGCGCAGATAGGGCGAAAGATAGAGAGCGCTAGTGAACCAGCAATGAGATCCCGCCCATAGCTGGCAGCGTTCTACGCCCTATGCTTACTGCAGCGCCTCCCCCATCAGCTACTTGCAGCCCCTTCTGACGGCCCAGCCGTCATCCGCTACGGCCTTCTCAGTCTTCTCAGTCCGTCAGCACCCTGCCAGTTGAACGACGGATGTCAAGGGGGTCGTCCATTGAAGCTCGATGGCCGAACAAGACGGAGACGCCACTGGCACAGGAACATTCGCTGGCTTGCCGACCGAGAAAGGGATGGAGGGCCCAGGCGAGGAAAAAGAAGCAGCTGGCCGTAGGACCAAGCCAAGGTGGGGGATGGGGCGAGTCGGTTCACTGCTCTGCTAAGGGAGGTGGGCTTACAGTGACGGCCAAACCCACACATGTCCATCCACATACTCACATGC
This sequence comes from Varroa jacobsoni, assembly GCF_002532875.2. Classification (NCBI taxonomy): domain Eukaryota; kingdom Metazoa; phylum Arthropoda; class Arachnida; order Mesostigmata; family Varroidae; genus Varroa; species Varroa jacobsoni. Next base: position 44,340 of record NW_019213043.1, read on the forward strand.
ATGCATACGTAGGCGCAGGCCGAGTAATAAGCCATAATAGAGGGTTAGATTAGAAAAGCGAGGAATGATGGCGTTAGAGTGGCTGAACAAGAGAAGGCGAAATGCCGGCAGGGATTCGCTACCGGAAGGGGGAGGGGAGGGGGAGGGGGGTAAGAAAGGCAAGACAAGAAACGAAAACCAATAGGGAAAGTAGAGTTCTTGCCGATAATCGAATTTAGCCGCTATCCACCTGCTTCACACCTCTGATACGGTGGTAGCACGGAGGTGGCACTTTCGAAAGCACAGTTCTCCATTAATACGGTTTATGTAAACACCTCTCTTCAGATGCAGATATGAGCAAGTACTTGCTTGATGGCATCTCGCCAGCATTTTGGGCTCATCAAGGGCACATGAGGGGGGCTGGCTGTCTGGTTTCTTTCAATTTGGCCTCAATAACAATGAGTAAGTGACAAGATGGTGGAAGAAGGGTTAGCCAGGCGAATGGAGTAGTCGAATCATGACGAATAGTGGATAAATAGATCCTATAATAGGATAAGAAGGTAACTTAAAGTGGTTTTGTGGGGAATGGAGGTACGTCGAGGGTAGATAAGTAGCTTCCTATAGGAAACTGTTTCGGATAAGTGACTAATACAAGTAGATAGATTAAGTCCTTCCAGGCCATAAGGCTAAACAGATATGGACATGATAGCCGTGTATCAATTTAAGGAAGTCGTGTACAAATGCGCTGATGAAATCTTAAGCTAACTACGATTTCCTATATTATTATTATTATAGATATCATTCAGTTCAGTTCAAAGGTAGCACACGAATTTGGACCTTGCCTTGCAGTGACTCCTCAAATAAATTTATTAGCGTAGTTAGTGGAGTTAATACAAAGGCGTCGGAACATAATACTTAAATCTTTTAGAAGCCACTGCGACATTTCGTTCTAATACAAGATTAATTTATTGAAAGAACTGAGAGGCCAATTCTTTAAGGCGAAAACACAGTATTTAGTTATGAAATTGGGTGCGGATATCAATCGGGCGCATTTGATTTAGGTTTACGAATGTTCTCTTTCTCTGTTCTGTAAAGTACGAGGCATCAATGCAATACGAGGTTTAAGAACAACGAATCTATCCCATAAAGTCCTCAAGCTAGTATGCCAGAAGACAAATCCTGTCACTTGTAGCAACAGAAATCTCTGGTCCAGTGATCACAGCTCGAGTTCGACAAAAAACAAATGAAATATTTTTCCTAGAATCCTTTTTTTTCGAAGCTCTGCCTCGGCCAGTAAACTAATTAATCTATGTAGACTGTATGATGATACAGCTTCAAATCTAGCAAATCTTTTAGCCAGGCGACGTTATTGAAGATGACGGATTGTGTGGGTATGACGGATACTCCCGCGATGGGAACTCATTTGTTAGTTAATAAACACAAAAGATGATCGTTAAGATACTGGGCATCACTAACAATCGGGATGGTAGAGTTCGACCTCAAAATTTGTGTATGTTCGTATCAGTTCAGACGTACTTACTTTTAAAAAATAAGAACCATGATTTTAACTAAACCTATGTTGGTTAGAATGCTGCATTGAAACTGACTCAATTGATTATACTTGGATGTTAACGACAGTTTTTAGAAATGGTCACATAAACATTGAGTGCTGTGACGTAACAACTAATTAAGTTAATGTTAGTAGAAAAGCTAAATTGCAATATGCTATAACAAGACGATCTAGTGCCATTAGGGCAGATTTGCGTCGACAGAACAAGGCTGTTAATAACAACGTCGTAATCACCATTAAACACGCAAAACCGTGAAGAAGAGAATAATTTCGACTAGTAAATATCTAAGTGCAGTAACAAGCGCACAAAACCAAGTCACCATATCAACTAATTGGAAAATACAGGTTCTTTTTTTTTTATTAAGAAGTTATCCTCACGTAGGTGCGTGTGCCATTAAACAATGAGATCCATCATCCCCTTCTTTCGAAAGTACTTTGCAAGCGGCGGCAATCTCTAAGCCAGATGCATCTTTCACCATAGGATTTTAAGGACTTGATTGCTTAACCGCCTGTTCAGCGGACAATTACTAGCAGGTAGAGCAGGTAGCTACTGCTTCCATGCGTCATTGCTGATAGTGACCTCTAGTAAGTAAAGATTCGAAAAATCGGAATTTCTTTTCGAAGTTATTAGGCGCTCTTTTTTTTTTTTAATATCCATAGTGTGACCTGAACATTGAAAACGCATCGCTTATTCTTTACCAAACTATTGATGTTTTAAGAAGTATTCAGTCCAACCATAATCAAAGACATTATAGTTGTTTTTCTAATTCTCATAAGAATATCATGCATTCTGAGCGTAGCTAGCCGTCGGATATTAACGGATGTCGACGATGAATTTCGAAAGGCTATACATGTTAGCGGGTTACATGTAAGGCTATGAACTGTACAAGACGTCATGTCTCAAAGACGTTTGCGTCTATGGGTTTCATCGTACAGGACATAGCATATCAGATGAACTTTGTGTGAAGAAATTGTATAGCATTTGTGTCATTGTTGGCGATGCCGTATTTATATATTTGTAACATGTTAAAATAATGACTTTTCCCTATATCTATTAATCCACTAATCAAAAAATCTTGATTAGATTGGAAGGAATATTACATGGTAAAAGTGAAATAGTTTCCGATTAGGGAAGAGATGCGAATATTGGTCTCCATCCTGGGAATGTCGTCGGTAACTAATTGATTTATCTATCGAGTTTTACGTCCAATATTGTTTTTGAGCACTGCAGCACGGAACGATATGTATTTACACCAGATTATAAATCTTGATTACGTCGCGTGTCACTGAGTTTAGTGGGCAAATATATAACTGCTGCTTTATCACTCTGCCTGGATATGTCTGATAAAGACTGCGCAGGTGAGCCGTAGGTACGCCAGATAAGCACTAATTATATTTTGTATAAACATGAAATTATAATTTTTTTAAAAAGTATACAAAATCGTTTGTCATTTATAGCTAAGTTGCATACTTTTGTAGTTGTAGATATCTGTGAAATGAAGCTTTTCGTAAGGTAATTAGAAAATGTATCTAATATATAATATTTCTTAAGAAACTTAAAAAGATGTTCTAGTTACCTTTTGTGAAAATTGGGCAGACTTCAAACAAATTTTCGCTAGCGTTTTAGGAATTTTCCAATTTTCCACAAAGAGGCATGTTTTACCAAAGATAATAATACTAGAAACATCTATAGTGTTATTATTAAAAAATTAATAACAATAACAATAATAATAATAATAATCCTGATAATTTTGAAATTCTAGAATATAAATTACATCAGTTGCAATAAAAAATACCTTTTAGCGTTGAGAACAACTAAATACCTGAATTCGATTAAAATTGTCTGGGTATAATAATTAAATGTAAAATCAGAAAGTTATCTCTGTATTTGTTTTACTAATTCTCTTGGTAAGTTATTTGCGTTGTCTCTACAATCAAGTTCACTGGAATAAGTTGTAGACAAATTTGATCTAAGTTGGAGTTGGGGTAACATTAAAACAGGCGACATTTAGGCACTTTCCCAGGCTGGAAAGCTCTTTGCTGCCTACTGAATTGTAAGAAGAGGATGCTTAATAAAGCTATATAAAAGTGCTTCCTAGGTAGCTAGTAAATTGAGCATACGTTCTATTATATAAATTAATTAAAGCGATGCATATACATAGCAGTGCCATATATTTCACTTTATAATAAACGCTATAATACGGGAATATGAAATTACCACCTATGAAGATACAAACAAATACCAAGTAGCTGTCGTGTACAGTTTCGAAGACATTAGATGTTCAAAATTTTGTCTTCGTTGTTCCTTTCAGGGAGTGAAAATGCTTTTTGCTCGTGCGTAAACACCATTGTATCTAAGATAGCTCGCAAAGTGTCGCAACTTGCGCCAATGTTGCCCAGATACTACTTCCTAGATAAAACTTTAGGCATTATTCAAACGGTATTAGAATGTTAAAAGAGTAGTATTTAAAAAAAAAACTTTTTTTTTAAATAAGACACAACGCTTGAGCATCGAGTTAATGTTCAGCATACATTTCTCTATCTATCATAAGAGTGAAGTTATATTTTTATCAATCTGGTAGCAGCATTATGCAGCATATAGGGGGCATAATGGTAAGTACTGAATTTTCAATAATGTTTCCTAACGTGCTTTGATCGATTTTGCTAAATCTAGTATATTATATTTAGGAATTTTGACCGAAATAACTCCTTTTCTGCCAGACTTCACGTTTACACTTGTTATTATTATACATTACTGTAGTTGCTCTCAGCTTTTTTAAACAAAGCCTGTTGTAAAAAGCTCAAAGGTTCGTTCGCTCGATGAACGTATGGCAAATATTTTAAGCTTAAACCAATGTCCAAACGTTTATTTGGTCTAGCAGTATCAGGACGCATAAAACGGAGATATGCAATTTTTTTGTAAAGTAAAATATGCACCATTACTTTCTATTATACCATTCGGATAATAACTTACTTATTCCAATGCTACAGTCTGAAGTGCAACTTGAGTAATCATGCTGGGATTTGACCAATCTTTCTATCAAGTAGATGGCGAGAGTTTGAAATTGTTTCATATTAATTATCATATATGATATTTATAGCATAATATCAGAAATATTAACCATCCTTTTCGACTGATTTATTTATTTTTGTAGAAAAATATTTCACTTCTCAGAGCAGGGTTGAATATTAGTTCTGAGTAAAATACCAATCAAAATATCTGGCATCTAGAGACTTGTTACCAACATAATTATTTTAAGTAAACTGATTATGTCCTTTGTTACCTTATGCACAAAAGCTTATAGACACGTCACCACTGAGGAGGCTAAAGGTCATAAACGCAGTAACATATTAAAGGCGTATAAGATCTAATTGAAGTTTTCGATATACAGTGTATTCGGCTAGAAATCTGCTATATTTTACCGATCCCCCATATTATGTTGTGACTACATAGAGAGGTTTGTTGCTGGAGGCTGACAACGAGCTTACTATTTAAATCGGGCTTTACAGGCTCCAATTGTAGTAATATTCTGTGTATTCTTTGTTCGTCTATTGTGTGATATAATGCACCTCGAAAACACGTCTCCTAGATATGTTTCAACCAAAAGATACCTATCATCATTTTTTATAATCATATTATCCCTGAAAGAAGAAGAAATCATTTGGAGATGTACTTTATGTGCGTTTTCTACCTTGATTCACATAAAGATACCTTATCTGGTCATCGTTATGAATGAACGTTGCTGAGTTAAAGATTACGTACCGTTGTCTCATGCTTTCACACTGCCTGTGATATTATATATATATATATATAACTTATTTGGGCTTCACCTCTAACCTGTTAAGATTTGCTGGGACCACGTTAATGGAGACTATAAGAAATACAGGTTTAGTAGACTTCTTTCTATATTATCTGTAAGGAATAAGAAATAGTCAATATTAGTACCCCAGCCGTGGTCACACACTCAGTTTGAATACTAGATAGAAGTATAAAGTGGACTTGAAACACGCTTATTTTCATGCGATAATCGATTCTTTATAATTACACAGAATGCATATTTTCGATAAAGCGCCTTTGTCTTCATATTTTTCTCATCAGCACTAACTTTTTTTAGTTGTTTGTTTTATTGTTAAACAATTTTTACTTTGAGAACAAACGAATACAGTTTTGTTTATTGCATTTTACGTTCGCTGCATAAGCTTTCGGATGGCTGGTTCCTAGCACATATGCTCAAGCCTTATAGGTGAGCGCGTCATCTAATGCGCTATCAGGGGAACAAACCAGTACAGCTTGTGCTACAAAACCTTTAATTTCTGGACCTGCCCATCCAGCTTCTTTTTGTCCAGTTATACCAAGTTATCACATCTCCGTTTCGGTCTGCAGAGTTAATTACACTCATTGTTTATTTTTTACAGAAGCGTTTTATTCGAAAATCCATAAACCTAACCCACCTATTTCATATCTCACAACGTGCCTAAAATTATCATATAGCGAAGACATTCTCTGAGATAGCGGCAAGTGTCATTCAAATCGTCATTCAACCCTGGCCGCCACAACTGTCGTCTGCTGCTGTGTTTATTTTCAAATACACAAGCTTCGTTATGGGTATCCTGCCGGTAACAGCTTTGATTAAACGACGCAGAGGGCCGTTGTTTGCGCAGGCAGCTTTAGATCTGCGTAGTGCCGGACCTTAAAAGTGAATGAACTGTATTCAGGTATTCGTTACCTTCCAGTGTGTGGACGCATTTGTTACAGATTTTTGAACATTAATCCAAGCAAAAAATTGTCCAGAAAGGCGGCGCAATGGAAAACCTCTTTGGAAACGACCTGTGGGGACAAGTGCCTGTTGGTTTGCGACCTCAACTTGAGGAGGCATGGAAACAGCATGTTCTTGAAAAAGAAGCCATCCAGGTAAAGCTTTTGCGTGATGTTTGACTCAAGCCCATGAAAAAATGTTTACGGGTTTTTTTTCTTGGTAAAACTTGGCTTTAAGTGGCACAGGATCTTCTAAAATCGAAACGTGAGTATATCGGATTATCTAGAACATGATGACTTCAAGCTCTAAAATCAATCACTTTTTATCTGGCGCGGCTCTACCAAGATTTACTTTCAAGTGCGAAGTGACGAATCGACAACATGGGTGAAGTTTTATTTAATAAGTGAACTGAATAGCTAAATATCGTTTTTTGTTCTTCTACACAGCTGTTGAAGTTTACCAAAGAATAATCTGATACTGAATGCACTCAGTTTTTTTTATAGGCAAATGGTATTAAATTAGTGCCTTCTTTTAGTGTAATCTTCTGTCACATGGACAATTAAACTGTCAACTCATATAAATGATCAGTGTAAGCTAAGAAATACCTTAAATCATTTACTTCTAAATTTTACTGTTATTTGTGGCCATGCACATCTATGTCACACTATTTACACAGAATCTGAGCGGAAATGAAGCACGGTAACTTCAACTTCTAACAACAACGGCATTTTGAAAAACAAAACACGTATTTTTCTTCTGGAAATTAATAAGAGCATTTTTCTGGAAAGTTACTTACTTGAACATTTATTTGTTTTTAAAGGCTGTAACTTCCGAAAGTAAAATTTATATTGTCAAGTGGAACTAATTGGCTCCCAATATTTTCATAGTATTGTCCGTTTGTGTCTATAAATAGCCGGTCCTTGAACACATCGTCACTTTCTAGTCAGTGTTGTCATCATCTGTCGCCTTCGTAAGAACGTGCTACAGATAAAAGTTGGCAGTATGTCAGTGTCAATATTTTTTTAGTTATGTTTCTTTCACAAATATGACCCTCTAACCTGACAGCTTGCGGCCAAGTACCCATTTTAAAATATACGTCTTCTGGCTTCGTTATTATAGGATCAAAATGATGCTCGTGTTATTTCATATAATCCATGCATGATCCTGTTGGCAAATTGCGGACAGTTAACAAAATAAGCACGCCGTTCGTAGGCAAGGCCGTACAGAATCTTAAATATTTTTCGACTTCGAAAGTTATAAAAAAAAAAAAAAAAAAATGTATCTATTACATAGTCTCGTAGAGTCGAATTACAAGGAATTCTATCTCATATAAATGCTACAAGGTTTGTTCACCTCTGCATTCGTTTACTCCTTTGGCATCCACAAATGACTCACGTTTTTTTGTCTTTCATTCTGTCGGATTATCATCAATTGATTGAAAACAAATAAGCTAAAACGTGTGCCATGCGTTCACATGTCTATTTATTACCTAGTTATTTTTTGGCTACTCCCTTCAGTAATTATTTGTTTATCTGTGTATCTGGTGGCAATTTGACGGCTTTTCGACCATTGTATTGGCACTAATGAAACACGTTGGAATGTCCATTTGTTAGAGCCGATTGAAGTTTCAGTCAGAACAAGAACTAGAAGAAGCAACCGCGGCCCGTGCAGCTGCCGAGTTGCAGCTCGAAACTCTTCAAACGCGTTTTACGCAATCTGAGAATGAGCTTACGTCAGCACGACAACAGCTTCATAGTCTTCAAACCCAAACGGTCAAGGTAGGTCTTGCGTTCTTACTATACTGATACAATACTGATCGTAAAAGTCATACGATTTTTCAATTCACTTACATTAGGTGGTACTTACCTATATGTAAATGACTGATCCCCAAGCAGGTTTGTTAAAAAAAATATTCTTATGATTTCAATGTTGGTGTGGCTTGTAATAATCATGTAACGTCGTATCGGTGACCATTATTATGCGGCGTACTAAACCAGATGGAATCGGAACATTCTTTGAGTCTTGAGGAACTAAAATCACTTAGGTCAATCAGAGAGAAACTCGACCAACAGATCAAAACTATGGAAGAAGAGCTTCAAAAGGTAACTCAAGACGCTGAAGACTCCAAAGGAAAATTGAAGGATGCTATTATCAGGTAAGAAAGGGTAGTAGACTTTAGTGTATTTAGTCAGCTTTAGTGATAATGACCATGTTTAATTTTTTTATCGTTATCAAGCTGGGGTTGTTAGGTAGAATTGCAGTGTGACAAATCGATTTTGTTAGAAGAATTCTCGATATCGAGTGTTACATTAGGAACGGGATCAAGTAACAACAATAGAAAAAACTGAGTATTGCTTATCTTTAGATGCAAACCAAAATGCCTAAAGATACGATCTTGTGCAACCCGCAGTAAAATCGTTCCGCGGTAATACGTTATTCTTTCACACTGTGCCAGAAAACTTCCGGCTTCCAGAACAGCTTTGGCAGAAAAGGCTTCCAAAACAAAAAAAGTTCAGCGTTTTCGGTTAATGCTACGTATGTTTCAGAACGCAAGAATATGAGACTACCATCGCTTCATTTAAACACAAAAACACTAGTCTAGAACAAGGGCAACAAGCTCTCGAGAAACGAGTATATGCTTTAAATGAAGATTTGGACGCTGCGAATTCTTCCGCATTAAAAGCGCGTAACAATTCTGCAAGGGAGATCGCTACCCTTCAGGGGGAGAAAGAGGAGCTTAATGGAAGGTGAGTACCTTATAATCGCCGCTGCTCATAACCTAGGTCAGATAAAACCGGCTTAAATAAAAGCTTGAGTGTTCTATGATTATCCATTCGCCAAGATTAGTGTACCGGAAATCCTGTTGTTGAACTTTTCTAAATTAATAAAAAATCCGTGTACTTGGTATTATTATCTGAAGCTAAACATCCGAAAATAGTTAAGCCCCAGATTAATATTACTATAATATTTCAGGCTAGATGCTATAAATGCAGAACTGGAACGCACTAAAACAGAACTGTCATTGGTGCGTACGAATCTCCAGTCGGCGATAACAGAGAAAGAGCGAGCAGAAGCCAACTTTGTGACAATGGAAACGCAATGGGAAGCTGAACTCAGTGCTGAAAAGAGACTAACCGAGGCTTACAAGATCGGTATGTCAAACAAAGTTTTTTGTGTAGCCTTTAAATTTTTTTTCAACGACGCAATTCACGTTTAGATGGTTACTCTGTAACTGTTTATCGTAGGTTTGACTTATCTACAAGTATATAACCTACTTTTGTGTGTGGACTTGATATGCTTTCCGTTTAGGTGAAGAGAAATATAAATCGAAAATAAACCAGCTACTCGATACCGCTATTGACATTCAGAAGGAGAATTCAGACTTTGCTCAGCAAAACGAAGAAATTCAGATTAAACTAGCTGGATTGCAGGCTGACCTCAAGCAAAGGGTAAAAAATCATGCAGATGAGTTAATAGACTATACGCTATTATACAATTTGCGCTACTCACAGGAAAAACTAAAGATATAATGTATCTTCAGTTTTTCCTCTGCAACGTACTAATATTTTTGGATAACGCTTGAAACGCAATGTTTCCAATTTTGTTTTTAGCTTACGCCCAATGTGTACATGTGTTTCACAAGTCGAAGAATAACTTTATATTGTTGCTCAAAAAATACCCAAAAAATAAATCGGATTGATAATTACCATACGACTTGGTTCTGAAATAGCATGTACTCTTTGAAGCTATCAACAAGTAATAATCAGTTCGTAATATTGTAACTGCTGAAAGCTACGTTAGCGTTTATTTTGTGTAACCTTTTGTTATTACCTCTATACTCGCATCATTTCATAGGAGGTCGAAATCGAATCTTTGAAGACTCAATTGGCCGAAACACGTGAGCTTGTTACGACACCGACAGGAGCCGGTGGCTTTGACAGCAGTGGCGGCGCGTGCCAGGAAGAAGCTCGCCATCCGCTCGTCGCACTGCAAGAAAGGAATGCCGTTGACAGCCGAATTGCCGCTCTTCAAAAAGACAACCAAATGTTGAATCACACTGTGCGGCAGCTTACAAAAGAAGTAAGAGAGTGATTTGCATTTACATCATCAGTCGCGGGTTTCTGTTAAGCGCAGAAAAAAAGCGAGTATGTGGATCAAAAAAACGTGTCAAGTGGATTAGAAAACTTGTATGGAATATCTGTAGTAAAGAATTCAGGCTATAATACGTAATACTATTGTCTAAAGCTCCATACTACAACTAATAATTATGCGTGTAGGAACTGTGGATCTGTCAGTTTTTAGTTGCTGCGTTAGTAATTTTAATTGAGCTCTTTTAGCGGTTATGGCGTAATCTGATAATGGTATTTGGTTTTTGCGAAAGATGGAAGCGGTTACAGAAAATATTGTGCATCACGACACGGTTTATAAGCGGATGATGGCAGATCGGGACAAACTAGAACGCCAACTAGGCGTACTTAACGATGAGCGAGACCGCCTTATGGAGGAGCGCGACACTGCAGTGCGAGAGTCAACCAAGTTAAGATTTTCTGCCCAAAGACTTGAAAAGCATAATGGAGATTTATCTCGACAGGCGAGTTTTTAGAGGAAAAATGGGACATACCTGTATTTACCTGATTTAAGATAATTTCGGAAGTAGCATCATATAATTATTTTTTTTACAACACAATACACATATGAAATATAAAAAACGATTGTGTGTAATAATCTAGTAATAGTACAGAATAAGTGTACAAAAAAAGCGCCTCTTCTAGTTGCCAGAATTTACAATGAGTAATGTGGATCACTTTTTATAAAAGCTCTTAAATATGGCTAACGTCTCTAGTAGTTCCCCACTCCTGACCGTGTTGTACTGTGCTGCCACTTTCGTAGGTACAAGTTCTCTTGGCGCAGATTGAAAATCGCCGGGATACTTCAGTACGAGACATCCGCTGTTCAGAGGGCCTAGAGGCGACGGTTGCTGATGTGGTATCAGGGCGTCTGGTAACATTTACATCAATCACCGAACTGCAAGAGAAAAATTCACAGCTGCTTCGAGCTGTTAGGGAACTCGAGAGCATCATTGAGGAAAGGGAAACTGATGGTAGGTTCGAAAATTAGAACTGTTTCATTGTTAAGATTATTTAGTTTATTTTGGATTACTATGTAGGTAATCCAAACCTCGCGGTTTCATCATACAGATTCAATGCATATTCTTAGGAAATATGTCTTATTTTCATATGAGTATCGTGTATATCAACATTTCGGATGCGACAAACTTAGACTGCCCTTAAGTATTATCCCAGATAGTTGATTCTAAGCATAACATGAGGGTGCCTATGCCCGATTCTGAGTTTAAATTATTTGTGTTTGTAAGTTTAAGAAGTAAACGTGTTCTTAATGCACCATTGGAAAGACGGTATTTGCTGTACTACCGCATCTGTCTCGCTTTTTTTTTATATAGCTTTCCCAATTATCGCAGCTTGGATGCCAAATTTTCTATATATATACGTCCTTTTTTTTTTTAGAAAAACGATCGCTTGAACTGGAAGCTCTTGTTTCGGACCTTAAGCGCGAAGTGGAGCAGCTAATGGCAGAGAAGGACTGTCAAGCTGAAATTGTTTCGGCTCTAAAAACTGGTAGCACTCAAAATTTGCTTGCCAGAAGCGGATCAACTGGATCTGGAAAAAAACAACAATCGAGCGGCGCTGGGGGGGCAACTCCGGAAGAACTTGAGGATGCTTCAAGTTATGAGAGAGAAAAGCGTCAAGCAAGACTCGAAACTGAGAGGCTTGCTAAAGAAGTTGAAAGAATCCGCAGCGAAAGGTTCTAGGATTTTCCCTGTTCACTCTGTCATCCATAATATAGAATGTTATCATATTTTTGCAAAAAAATACTGCAAAGAACAATAGTAACTTAAATATTTTTATCCGAGTTTCTGGGGAAGCTATATATGAAAAATGTATAGTTTTTTTTTTAATTATCGCCACGTAAATGATACAGTTCGCTCTCCTAAACAGCGCTTTTCTTAATAAGCAGAAGATTAAATACGTAATATGAAATGGAACAAGAGCTACATTAAATTAGGTTCAGAACAATGATCCTTATTGAGTGGCGTAAATTTAACGGTTTGCAAATTCTGATGACGTTCTACTCACAGCACGGCAAGGACCACAAGCCTTGAGAGTAAGATTGAAGCGCTTCAGTCTAGCAACTGTGCAGTAAAAATTGAGTTGGCAGGTTCTAAAGCAAAATTGGAAAGCGAAATTTTGAGAGGTCGTCAGTTGGAAGGTCAACTCAAAACTGCGCAGGTTAGTTGTTTAAGTCATATCTATTTGGAGCTAGAACTCGCTCTCACTGGAAGTACCTACTGTATTAATCTGATTTGTATTGTATTTAAAGCAAAGCTTGCAACAATTCGATTGAAGACTTTGCTAACGTAAGAATACCAATACCGAACTATAGCAATTCAATAGCAATAGTTCAACTATAGCAATATGAAAACTAGAAGCTACTGTTGCCGCGTTGTCCACTTTCCAGAAATCGTGTATAATGTTGATAATATCGATTGTCGAGTCTCTCGATTATCAAATTTCCTGGTTCAATAAACTTGGTGGACATCACAACGTACAATGAGCCAATTACAAAATATGAAGGTTACCCAATAGGTGGACTCTATAGAGCTTAAAAGTTAGTGAAGCGTAATTACTGAAACATTTCTAAACCTTCTAGTCTTTTTTCTCTATGCCTTTAATGTATACGTTTAGGTTGAAGTTCAATCCCTACGAGACCGGAACGTATCCCTAGCCTCTAATATCGCTAGTTATGAACGAAATGTGAGACAACTTGAGGAAGAATTATCTGAAAGATCTCAGCGTCTTCAGCAAAAAGAATCTCAACTTTTCGAAGCATTAGCCGACTTGAAAATTCAACGAGAAAACTACAGAAACTTAAGTGCTCAGAGCGATATTCGGGAAGCCAGCTCACTTCGGCAAACTGAGGTAAGAGGAACCAAAAATCATTACAAATAACTAATTGAATTTGTGTTTAATTTCTTATTATTACTTGCGAACGTGTTGTTTTCTTTCTTTTCTAGCTCTCTGTCACTTGTCTATTGTCATTCGAAAGTCGTCGCTCTCTCGCTCTTTTCTATAATTCGACTGAAATTTCATTGTATGGTTAGCGAAAATATGTACATTATTTAGCTAATAAAGCTACATGAAAAAAAATCAATGTTTATTTTTTCTTTCGCCAAGGACAAAGTGGTCTGGGCTATTTGTGCAGTGTACAATGAGAACTCTTTAGTTGAAAAGGGTGCTTAACATGGTATGCTAAGTTCTAAAGGATCGTAGACCTAATGGATGTGCAGTATATTTATCGGCCGCTCTTGGTCTATGAGAAGCTGAGACCGCAAAGAATTTGTTGATTGCACGAGAAGATATACTGCGAACACCAGACTGATATCAACCATCCTAGGGGTGTGGAATTTTATCAATATGTTTACAATGAACTGGGTGAATCGCAGAAGGAGATATGGCCTGCAATTGACTCTTAACGTCTCCCCCGGTATCGAACAAAGCACAATCGCAACAGCAAGTCTCTACACGGAATTATTACAAGGTTAATTATGAGAAACTGTATCTCAAAGTAATCATAAACAAAGAAAGGAACGGGTAGCTCTGGAAGTACGCCAAATTCCCAGTCAAGCCAAACTTCCGCATTAAAAAGACCATTTGCGTTTACCGGGCCGGAAAGGGTTTTATACAGTGGCAAGTGCTAGAGAACAGCAAGATAGTTAATAAGGGTTTGTATACAGCCAAGTTGTATATACTGAACAAGATTTTCCATTATGTTATTATTATGAGAGAACCGACTCGTTTTGCGTGCAGTACTTATGAGATATTTAGCATTAAATACCGTCATTGACTTTTATGCTTGTTACTTAGAACCTTAAAATTCGAACAAAGTTATTTTTATAAATATCTGTAAGTTATATTCAAAAAGAGGCGATCGTTAGCTAGTCTGCTTGTATTTGCCGAATGTGTTTTGCTTATTACGCCTCTTTGCCATTTGGTTTTGTGTACCGTTTGTGTTCGTTAGTTGTGTTCGAATATACTTGACTTTGGAACAAAAGTATGTCGGGTGGCGAAATACAGTTTTTTGGAGAGTTTCGATTTACCCTTTATCAAGGTCTAAGTGCTTTCGAAATAATTCGGAACAAGTGTTGCGTTTACGACGAAAACCCTATAATTGAGAGTAATCTAAAATTGAATATAGCATCTTCGATCTGAAGAATTCGTCCGCTTTTTGCATTCAATGAAGATGGCTTTAAAAGAGTTTAGGTAAGTTTTTATCTTTTAACTCCCTACGCAGAACAAGCATTTTGAGTAATTTCCGTGGCTTTCGAACATGCACAATATGCCCCCTTTCAGGACTTGCAAGTCAGAATAGAATTATTATTATTATAATACAGTCGATACAATATTAGCTTGACAACAGGCTTGTAAGGCATAGAGAGGCCTTTGTAACGGCCTTTAACACCATCACTGACCATTAGACCCTACAAAATCTGTTGGTAGCATACGCATATATCGACCTAATGCATAAAATGACTATTTATAGGAAAGTTGCCTGCAGTGAAGAGGCATTTTTTCGTTTGCTCCGCTTCCAGTGATCTCTGGATATATATGGCCATTATGATACATTTCTTATTATTCACAGATTATGATTATTTCTTATTATTTTTTTTTATCATTCCATGCAGGTGATTCTGGAGTTCCAAGAGATGAAGAATAAAATGGGCGGTATGCAAGACTATCTTTCGAAGCAACTTAAGGAACAAATCGAGGCTAAGGACAAGCTTATAAATGAGGCGCGTAAAGAAATCGATAATCTCAAAGAGAAATTATTGAAGGCCGAAGCCGATTTAGCAAACGCAAAGAAATCTTCTGCCAGCTCTGCAGGTCTCCCTGCGAGTGTTGTCCCGACGCCAACCACTTCCCCAGGAGGCCTCTGCTGCGTGTCATACAAGGATCAATTAACGAAATACCAGGTATAGTGCATCAAGCCCTCAATCAACATCATTTATATTGATAAAGATAACTAACCTAACATGGATTCCATTCGATTAGCGTTGACGGTGAAATTTTGTGACTCGTGCAAAAAAGGAAAAGATTTTATATGATTTTCTAGACAGCTTTTTGCTCGTATTCGGAGTCTGTAATCGGTTTGCCTAAAAAAATATAAAAAAAAACAGGTTTCATACTCACAAGTAATATTCCTCACGATGGGAATGATTCACTCTCTTCCAAGCTGTACATGAGGAACTGTCATGTTTTTAGCAATAACTGAATTTTAACTGTTTTCTCCAGTCGCTTTCTCTAGTAGCACGTTGCTAATTAGGTGCTGTGGAACTTTTAGGTGATGACAAAATCACTCGAGCATCAAGTGTCAACAGAAAAAGACAACAGCACGCGCTTAGAAAAAATGGTGAAGGAATTGTCGGCATGCCTTAAAGACTCCCAAGAAGCAAAAGCAACGTTATGCGAACAGCTATCTGCGGAAGTAGCCGAAGCGCAGGCAAGGGCAACGCGACTTCAAGCTGAAAAAGAGACCGCCGAGGAGAACGCCCTGCAAACGGAACAGAGGTGCAAGGATCTCGAAATTCTTCATAAGGTTAGTTCGCTGAAATAAAGTTCCTTATCAGAATATATGAATTCGCTGAACGAAATAACTGTCCAATTTGGTTGGGAGCTTCGTTGAACGTTTTACGTATTATTAGTGTGGAGTTCCTTTTGAGCCGTCATTGGTGGTACTTGAAAACTACTCTTTTTGAATTCTTATCTGCCGTACATTTTTTCTATATCTATGACACTGGTAATTCATAGAGATGCTTTAATTTTTAGGAAACGGAGTCAACTCTCGCAGAAGTTCGTTCGGCTCTAGATACGTCAACAGACCGCGAGTCACTTCAGCGCCTCGAAACAGAAATCGCTGAAACAAGGTCCCGTCTGGAAACTGAGCTAATTGCTCATGGAAAAGCAGTTGAAGATTTGGCTGCAATGAGGTTACGAACTGAGAAGGCCGAAAGGGCCAAGGAGGAGGCAAAACAAGCAGCACAAGCCACCGCGAGCAGGTAATTTTCATAAGTAAAAAAACAATTGAAATGTTAATATTCGTTACATAGTAGAAAATATATCTACATGCATAGAAGTATACAAGTTACTGCAACAATTTTGGTATGAAAACAATGTTGGTTTTGCAGACGTACTGATTATTAAAAATTTGTATTCTATTGGTAATTTTGTGTATAAAAAAGGTTATTTGTTGGTTAATTATTAGTTAAATTAGTTATCGGTTGTCTAAAGTTTAAGGTCTGAAAGTTTAACGCCCTATGATTATTTAGATTGGAGCAGGAGATCTTTGTGGTTCGTGAAGAAGTGAGTCGCCTTCGAAGTGAGAACTCATCTCTGACTGAGCGCCTTGAAGAGCATCAAAAGCGTTACGACGGATTATTAGCTCGTCTGGGACCACCAGACGATAGTAAACGGCTAACTACGGCGTCACTGGGAATTGCCGGGCCGTTGTCAATGGAAGCGCTCCAAACAAGTGAGCTATCTTCGGTCGTAGACTTTTTAAGAAGCGAAGGGAAACTCAAAGTAGCCGAACTCGACAAACTTCGTGCTGAAAATGAGCGCCTTAAGACGAAATGTGAGAGGACGCAAGAGTTGCTTCGGAAAGCTGAAGCCGACCGTGCCTCACAGGAGACCGATACCCGTGTATTCCTTACGGCCGAAAAGCACGCAGAGCTTGTCAAGAAAGTCGAACTTTCCCAGGTTAACAATTCCCTCAGTTTAAGTACGCGTACTATGTTTTGTACTGGATGACATTTATTCATGCCGATTTTTTTGTGGTAATGCTTTAACATCAACCAAACACATGGTACATTTATAGGGAATCACTACATCGTGCTAGATAATATTTCAGGTTTACCAGGAAAGCAACAGACTGCTCCGTCAGGAGTTAGATGCTGCTCGAGCGAACTCAGTAGCAGGGCCTTCACAGTCTAGTGTAACCGAAGAGACTGAGACTTTAGCTAAAGAGAATGAGATTCTGAAACGTGAAGTGAGGTCATGGCAGCAGCGGCTGCAGAAGGCAACCTTGCAAGCTGGTCAGGCTGTACTGGTTAAAGAAATTGAAGAGAAAGCTAAGCGTGCCGAAGAGAGAGCAGTGCAAGCGGAGAACGAAGGGAGACAGGCTAAAGAAGACAAAACCAAAGCCGAAGAAGATGCAAAAAAGAAAGACGAGATCATTGAGCAGGTAGGAACACAGAAAACTGCGCTAAAATGTTGAGTATGTTTTGCTGTTTTTAATTAGTGCGCCTTCAAGAACACTTGTAAACTCATAGGAAAGGTTTATTATATATATTTTTTTTCTTAGTGTTTACTTGGTACGTAGAGAAATATTACGTTATTATACCTCCAGGCATCCAATTGAATACTGTTTTAAGGAAGTGACGAGAATTTCATTTCTTTCTCTTGCAGTTGAAGCGTCTCGGCCGTAAATACAAACAACAATACACAGAAAAGGAAAAAGAAACGGGGGAAAAGGTGAGAGAGATAGAGGAGAAACAGAAGGAATTGGTGACTATTAAGGACACGATGGCTACTCTACAAAACGAACTAGAAGCCGAAAGGGCAAGGCTTGAGGCACAACGGCACGAACAGCATCTGCGCGAGAATACCATCCGAAGTCAATTCGAAGGAAAATGGAGACGACAAGATGAAGAAATCAAAGTAAGGATGCCATTATTTGCGCTCTTTCATTGAATATTCACCGCGTGTACCGGTAGCAATAACTGCAGCAATTATGACTGACTAAGTTCAAATATTTTTTTGCGAACGTAAATTGTTTATGGTTTATTAGGATTTGCCGTTATGATTATCGAAATTGCGTACTCAGTAAGTATATTTTGGGACCTGAACAATGATTTCAGCAAAGGCTTACCCAGTTGATTTATTTCAACGAAACTCACATAATTATTAAAACCAACGGGCAAAACACTACAAAAAATATATGCATGTGATTATAAAATGAAACAAGCAGTAGTAATATGGAGAAATATATCCTGTCGCCTTGACCCGGCAACAAATGATCATATTTATTGTATCGAATCCTCTGATATTTCTTTTGTTCGAATTGTTTACCTTCCTTGTACTCCTGCTTGATCTATGGAGGGCATTTCCGGCGGATGCTTGTGGTTTTCACGGAGTATTTAAGTACACTTTCTAGTTAAAGAATGAATACATTTTGGAAAAATTGCTGTTTGGCCAGTCGTGTGAATTGTTCTAGGCTGTATTGTCATTGTTCTTATTGGAATTTGACTTGTGTTCTAATTGTAAATGGATTGCCGAATACATTTAGGCCTTGCGTAGTCAGCTTGCGGAGGCAGGATCAAGCAATTCATCAACTGCGGCCAGTGGAAGTGGTGGTGACTCGAATACAGCCTCGTCGGGCGATAGCGGTATGGCCTCACTGGTTTCCGGCAACAACTCCGCTTCTAGTGCTCCATCGGCATCTCCACCGCCTGCTCAGACCACTAGTGCGCCCACTCTAGTCGTCCGCCCAGTTCCTGCACAGCAGCCTCCAACAGCCTCGATTCGTCCTGTGGTAACAGCGCACAGGTGAGCGGAGACATAAAACGACTCCTCGGCAGTATTAGTTATCGAATACAGAGTTGAGTTTTTTTTATATGCTGATGAATATTGTTTGAATATTGGACCTAAGCTTTAATCTTAAAGGTTTAAGAACATTTATAATTTGCTTATAATTTTTAACGCGCAATCAGGGCAACGACAGGTCTTGCTGTAGCTCAGCCGGTTGTACCGGCGACTCGCATGGTTGAGCCTCCGAGAGCCGAAGTTCATCCAATTCAAGAAGAAGTCAGTTCTAATGTCGTCGTTATGACGCCTATCCCTACCTCTGGAATTTCCTCCGGCCCAAGCACTTCTACGGCAGGAACATATCAACCACCTCCTCAAGCTTCTCAAGGAATCAAACGAACGACGTCAGCATCAACTTCCCTACTACCAGAATCTGACGACGGTATGTGGCAGCAAGCCATTTCAATATTTTTTACTGATTAGCCCTTGGTCACCTGAATTCCTCTAGTCTTTACCTTGTACGACTGGCATTGAAGGGCATTTTGCATTTCCTTATTAAGCTCAGTAGATTCAAGCCGGTAGCACATTTCAACCTGAAACGGGTTCTTTCACTTTTTCTTTCACTTTTGAAAACTTTCACTTTTTTTAAAAAGCTGACTAAAATGAACTTTTCGAATGTGTGGTAATATTTGATGGCATGGATAGCTTTAAGAATTGCAGCAGGCACAAGTTTATCTTGCTTCACACTTGCCTAACTCAGTGTAAACTGTTCGCAGGTAGCGGTACGCCAACAGAGGTGAAGCGGGTGCGTACAGAAGCTGTCCTAGTCCTGCCCCAGACGAATACTGAGAGCACGGCGGCCGGACCGTCGACATCGTCCTATGTCCTGGCAGGTAATGATAATCGAGCTGCAGTAGTGGACGACGTTGAGGACGCCGGCGGCGCGGATGTAATCGGAGAGGAGGAGGATGAAGGAGATGACGACACCGCCCGTACAGAAGCTGAGGATGATGAACTTGTACTGGAGTTAGCCAATGACGATGCAAGCAGTGATGCCACTTTGCCAACAGCGGCTGTTGTAGTACATCAGCAACCCACACAGCAGATGGATTTGCAAGTAGCCGGTCATGGGTTGCAACAGAGAGGATCTCATGCTGTGGTCCCACAGGCTAGTAGTAGCGTATCTGTAAGTGGCGGCACCGATGACGGCATCGTGCCATGTACGCCGACTCTCGTTGGGGGTGAGGATGGTGGCACATCTTCTTTTGTCTTTCAACCAGCCGCTGTTGCGGTCACTAGCGCCTTTCCATCCCCGCCTCCAGGTGATCAAGTAGCTGCAGTAGAACCTGTTAATGGAAACGAAGGCGCTGATGACAGTCCATCAACCGATGGAGCTCAACAAGATGCGGCGGGCCTTGAGGGTGCAAGAAACGTACCGAGTATTTCTAGTGCCTCAACATCGACGAGCCAACAAAACATCTCTGTAGTTGTTAGAGGCAGTGTCGGTACTGGTACGACCGGCGCTGGATCCGGAACAACCTCATCTGGAGAAGCCGAACTTGAAGAGACCACTCCATCAACCCAACTCGAAACAGGCGTTTCTCAAAGAGTAGAAGGTCAACCACTTCTCCCAGTTCCGGATCAGCCACCACAGCCACAGAATCATCATGTCCTACAGGGTCAACGAATTCGACGAATTCAGGCACCTGCTTGGCAGCAGCAACAGCAACAAATGCAACAACAACAGCAGCCACCTCAAGCGATGGGAGGGCATCCAGGAGGGCCAGGGATGGCTTTGAGAGGTCGTGGGGCCCGCCGAGGAGGCAGGCCTATGGTAAATCGAAACATATGGAGGCGCCAACAATAGTTATGCCAGAACAAATGAAACGTTGGAATTATCAGATGAGATGACATTGTATAATCTAAAGGCATTACTTCAAATAAGAAGTAGGTAAAAACACTGAAATGATTAAAGTAGAAGCACTGCGGTCTTGGCATGCGTGCTATGTTTAGTAATTATATGTGTTGTCCGTGATCTCCTGTGCTGCTGTGACGTACACAACTTGCTTTTTAATTTGTGTTAATATGGAATACGCTAAAGGATTGAATTGAAATAAAAATAATTCTGTTATACTGTCGATCTCAGAGTTTATAGTTTTACTGCAGCTTTCTACTTTAATTAAATGACTCTAAGTATTATTTATCCGTAAGAAAGTGTATGCATTTCTTCATCGAACACTGTACTCGTTTCTTTCCATACGACTTAAGTCGTTTAGCCTATAATAGACTTACGCTGCTTATTTTGGCTAAAATATTTTAGCCATTAGATATAAAATATCTATACCTTACATTATTAGTGTATATCGCGGCGTAATTTTCATATTAGATATGACTGCGGAGTAATTCGTGTACGGCATTAATTAACTATAGATGTAGTTAATTTTTAGATTACTATAGAGATTACTATAGATTAACTATAGACAACTAAAAAAATTCCATTGAATGCGTATTTTTGAAAAAAATGGAAATATATAAAAACATGGACGTGTCTGTAAACACTGTACAACAATAATAATAATTCTTATTGTCATAGTAACCATAATAATAAAGTACTAGATTATTTTTATTTTGATGAAAATTAAATTTATGTGAACGAACCCTATTATCTCTATATAACCCTATTATCTCTATATATATATCCCCTATAAAGGTGATCATCTGATACATGAAAATGCTAAACTTTTGCGCTAAGTTAACTTTAGTATCTTCATTTACGTGATAAACACGATAAGCACTTCGCATTGCCCTACGTCATGAACGTCAATAGAATAATTTTTCCCCGTTCTTATTTAAGAAACATCTAATTATAACAGAAGAAGTTACGTTTTTGATGTTATCGGGAAACCTGTGAGGAGCAGTAGGAACAGTGTCTATCTTCAAAGAAAACAAAACATAGTACAATTGTTACATAATATAAGCAGAATAAATACCACTACACTAAAAACACTATTTGCGTAGTTTCAATGGTTTGAACAAAATACACAATAATAATGTTGTTTATTGGATGATTATTTCTATTAAACATCAATAAAGTACAACCGAATACCGAGCATGAGATATGATAGTTGAAATAGATGACTCATGGTGAAGGTCCTACCATCGTATTGCTTACATTATCCGCAGTAGATTCAGTGTAAAATTTCAGCTTTTTCTTTGATGGGATTTGATATGCGTTAACGGGCATAACTCTCGGACTAATAACAAATCAAAATACTAAGATCGCTTATACACTCTCAGTTTTGTTGACTTGGAACCAGTTTTTCGATCGATGCTCACAGCTGTGGTACTTTGATTCCACTGACTGATGGGTGTTGCACACAATTTCTAAGATCGTTATTTTTAAACATCCAATCTATTTATACTGTTAATTTCTTGTATTGAACGCATGGTTCTGTTGTTCCTCAGTTTATTTGGCGTTGCCTAAGACGCCGAACGGCATTTGGGTCCATACCCACCGGTCTTGACCCAGATGAAAAGGATTCTGGTTACATGTGTATGGACGTTTTTCATGGTATATATTTTATTCATTAGGACTCAAGTACACGAATTTTACAGATATGTCTTAATGAAATCATTTTTAGGAGTGTGTCGTTGTTACGTGTAATGTAATTACGGCAAATATTGCCCCACACGAATACTATCAAGTATCGACGTACCGTTCTCGATAACAGTGATATTAACTAAACAACATATCAGTGGTTAAGGTGATAACAGTTAGATTGATATAATTCTATTGACTATAATTCAAATGATATGGCAATGGATAAAGGTGAAGTCTACGTAAATAAGTCTAGAAGATAAAGACGGCAGAATTGTGTTTGTGAAGTGACGTAACGATTGTTGTAGTAGTAATTAAAATGTAAGTACAATATAATGCCAAGTTTAACCGCGTTCGTTTTCAGATATTTTCTTTCAAGTACCTAATTATGAAAATTCTATTTGCTTTTGCGGATCAGTTTGATTGCCCCTTCGATGGATGCTATTTAGTAAATCAGGCAATTAATAGATAAACATATTTTGGAATGGATTCCAATTTTCTGCTAACAGTAGTAGCTATAGACAAGTCAGAAGCATCGTCTGAGATGGTATTCGTCGATTCACATAATTCAGGTACCAATAATAAAGACTGAGGCGCAATACATTACATGTTATATAGAGATAGCATGATAATATAAAGTGAGAAGCATTAGTGAATAGCTAGTGATTGTGACTAAGTAATGGGAGAAAATCACATTAGCAAGTGGTGAATTATGACGATAGCATTATCTGTAAAGAACATATCAATTTCTTTTGTATATATTTCTCTTCGCGTGTGAAAAACGTTGTTCCTAACAAATTATGTGGCTGCTGCTGCTGCTGCTGACGATGATATCAGGATGAAAACATTTCGAATAGAACAGATATGAAGTTCTCTAGTGTAATGATCATGTATATATACGAGCGTGTCAATTATATGTATTTATTTGCTGTTTGATATGGAATGATTTCACCTTCTCCTGGTTGCCGCGTCTATTGTGTAACACCGTAGAAAGTTTCTTATTGCGGCTCTCCCTGTGAGCATTTTGTGTCTGCAATAGACCATAATGCAATAGAGCATAACGAGATTTTAGAGTATAGGAGCATACAGTTCGAGAGACAAAAATTGAGTGAGAGGTCACATGTTACTCATCGCTCATCGACTAAAGTCATATGACGCGTTCAGTTATTGGTTCCTGTTGTCTCGTCAACGAATCGCGTTGATTAAAGCTAAAGTAAAAGGAGGAGTTTAGGAGGTATATTATTACAGACATGAAACAACTAAACCACTAACTGTCTGAATTAAAACTAGAATTATGTTTTTGTTCTATTATTAGGTCTAGTAGCGAAGCACTTACTTGGTTCTAGCGAAACCGGTCTTGCTGAATATATTAGATATGTGAGCCAAATACCGCCACCGGTGGCACAGGTAGCGAATCTGATAATTAGAATACTGAAAAGCAGAACGGGATAGGATCAACGCCAACGGCATAGAAATTGCACTGTAGGGAACTTGATGTGCCATTTTACCCATGCGAAAGGTACAATGTAGTTAACGCTTTCTTAGCATAGGTAGTCTCAGCTGACTTTACAGATGTCAAGGTTGCAAGTGAGTAGTTACTCGAATATATATAAATTTGAACGAGTATACCTTTAGAGTGTTTATCTGTTAGGTTGAAACATGAGTACCTTTTGTTTTTAAGTTCTCTTTTTTCAGCTCTCCTCTAGTAGTTCATTTATACAAGTTCGAGGGTGCTCACTCTTCTCTGAAAAACCGTTGTTACTTAATAATTTAATAAGAATAATTTTATATTGAGAGCACGCTCAAAAAATGGAAATTCTAGCTGTTGTGCCATATGCAGCAAGGACTTTATAGCTGAAAAGACTGCTTACGACAGGTTTGTGAAATTCAAGAATGGCCTTTTGAAATTCAAGGATACACCCCGCCCTGATCGGCCGTCTGAGGTCATTAGGGATTGATTGAAAACATTTTTGAATGAAGACAGTTGGCAAAGAAATCGTGAACAGGATTGGAAAAAGAACTGTAGTTTAATAGTTTTGAACACATCTATGGAATTTGATCAAAATTAGATGCTTGGTTGCCTCACGAACTGACTAAACATCGCAAGGGAACACGGTTTCTGACTGCCTACATCTCGTCTGAATGAATCTTGTCATCTCTGACCAACCGACGAATAGCCACATGGACAAGTGTCTACACAGAGCTGTCACCAGTGACGGGAAATTGTATTTCCTCCATCAGTATAAAGCGAAGAAAGGAGCGGATAACTTCGAAAGATACGGCTAGACCCAGAGTTAGGCCAAGACAGGTCTGCGCCTTAAGAAATTTTCATTTAGTGGAACTGGAAGGGTCCTATGCACTGGCAAATGCTTAAAAGGAACAGAATATAATCTAGTTGCATCGAGTGAACAAGGCTTTCGAACCGAAAAGATCCAATAAACAAGGCAGCTTGTTTCTTCCTTCAATGGGACGACGCCGCACATGGCAAAAATTGTGTCATCTTGTAAGAGTCTGGGTTGAATATGTCGTTGCACTAAATGTATCATCCAGAGCACAAAATATGCTTAGCAATGGCATATTTAATAGCGAAGTCTCAAAACATTATTGGACGAGTTGTTCAACATCAGGCCTAATACATTTTGGCGAGAAGAAAGAAATCAGTTGGTTAACAGATAAAAGAACGTCATCATGCCCAACACATAATGAATTCATTTCGTGGTAGAGTTTGAGCGAACGCCGCGTTTTTTGTTTGGTAAAAAAAAACGGAGTAACTCGTGTCTTCACCTAATATATGTCCACAAAATGCTCCTTGGAATAACGACGTAGTTCGAGTACCTTGTACAACCAGTACTTGCTTATAATCTCAAATTAACTCCGATATATATGCGAACGACATACTTTGCACCTAAATAGAAGTGTTTTTTTTAGCAGGGTATGTTCACTAGCGCAATTATCCTTTTGCAATTAGGAGGAATATTATGATGATTTCGACCTTTTGGGGTGTTTTGTGCTGCACGTATTTGCGCTTACCAGTGAAGAGTTGGAAAAAAAAATCATATTCTGCAATAACTGCATTCTGAAAATTTGACTTCAGGTACAACGGTTCTAAGGAATTTTAGGGTTTATTTTGCTCCGAACTGGTCGAACAATGGAACTCGGTTCTAAGGAATTTTAGGGTTTATTTTTCTACTCCGAACAGGTCAAACGACGGTAAAAGTAATTCAAACTAAAAATGGGGTTCGGCCCGATTTACTACCGTTGATTCTAATGCATTGATTCGGTGAAAAGGTTTCGAATCATCACCGAATAGCATCTCACGGAACAAAGTTAACATCGTGCATATCATTACTGAAAAACGGGCTGGTAAAGTGTTAAACTTGCGTTCCTACGCCTCTCGCCTCTAATGACGTATGACAAATTGACATCTGTTTTGTTCGAGTGACATTGGGGCCATATGGGCATGATACTGCAAATGAACGTTCTAAAGAAACGGGGTGGCTTATATGCGGGAGCTTTTTCTTTTTTATCTAATCCGTTTGCGAATATTGTTTCATGCATTTATCTCCTCAAGGCTTTTATCGTTACACAGAAAGATGTAGGCGATGCGAAAGCAAAATAATCGACTAACAATACTCTGCATCACTATTAAGTGTTGTCACATAAAATAATAGCGTGTTATATTACTTCGTTACCATGATCATTGGCCGATGTTGTAGCAGCAGCAGCAGCAGCAGTTGTATAGCAGCATTAACATTTCGTACCACAATCGATCGCTTAAGGGCGTGCTAATATAATAGCAATAATGCTTCTCATAGTTAATATATGTATATGTGTGTGTATATATATCCCAGTATGAGTCATATGCGTCGACCTCTTTTGATCACGGCTGCTAACCTGTTGATCTTCCGCTCCTGACGTTGCTAAGTAAAGTTCCGGCGGCTGGTGCTGCTGCTGCTACAATTGTTTCGTATATTTTTCTAAATATTACTATCCAGAGTGTATTAGATAGTGGCGCACATTTAGATTGTTTAATTTCTTCATCTATAACTTAATTCATAGGTTTCGTCATTTTTAATGATATATTGTTGCGGCTGAGTTGTTGAAATGCACGCTTTGGCTAGAGGGTACCGCCTTTCCCTAAAGGATATTTATGTTAGGGAATTTGTACACTGAACATCTTGATTTTGCCGCCGTCGCGGAATTTACAAATTAAGCTATCGTGTTTCCTTTGATAAGTGGAATTAGCAGAGCTTATGTATTAACTAATTCGATCGATGGTGCACAGCCACCTAAGTGGGCCTGGGGCACACGAATCGTTTGTGGTCTAAAAAGCACGTTACAGCGATTGTGAAACAAGCCGATTCCAAACGGAGAGCATGTTTCAGCTGGCAGCGCATTTCATAAGCATGTCGATTCCGAATTAGTGGTTCGATTAGGTTGGCTGGTAAACCTCTGTGCCGTACCGAGACAGGGAAAAGGATCCTTTTTCCCAAAAAAGGGGCAATTTTTGTTCACCTATGACGCACAGAAGAGCAAATGTTCATTTGTGGGTACACGACAAGACGGTGTTGTATGCGGTATGAAATGATCTCAGTCCACGTTCGTCTTCACAAACGTCGTTGTCTTTACTGCTGGGTGATAGTTGAGTCCACCTGCGGATGAGAACAGTAAATGAGGACTTCATTGTGCGAGAATACTTCGGAACGTGAGAATAGGTGAACTGCCGTCACATACGATAGTAAACACAACCAGTACTTTCCTGGTGTCGAGATGACTGTTATGTGCAAGTCATCAGCTCTCAGTCAGCGCTCAGCAAGTTCAAACCACATCGAACAAAGAGGAAACCTATCCAATCAATCTGCCAACACTTGAATGTCATATTATTGATTTCAAGGGTTTAGTCTCTAATTTGATCAAGGGGATCACACATGTGTTTAGGACGATTTTTATCACATTATCAGAAATAAGCACATTGGTTTTGTTCTGCATGAAAATTAGAGTTATACATAGAAGCTTTCTTTGGAATACGTTCATGCCTGTTTAAGGCTACTGAGACACTGAGCACCGAATCACGCAACGTAACACAAACGTATGACTTTTTCAAAGTCCGCATTGAACAGACAGGCAGACGGATAGGCGGATACCTGGCTGTAGTCTTGCGACGCAGCAGCCGCTGCAGCGTCGCCTACGGTTTCCGAAGGTTGTGACTTGTTGAGGCCGGGGATCGGAATATTGGGCATAGCAGGCATCGACGGAAGCTGCACTGGGATAGCGCCTTTAGCCTTAGTCAGGACCCCACCCACCTGGAAGAATAGTCACACGCATATATAAATACAGAAGAGACGAAAATAGAATGCCGCTGAACCGGGGATCGCGTCACATCTCGGAAATTGTTCTTAAAAAGATACGCTTCTCGTGTTTAATTCACGTTCATTGGCGACTGAAGGTGCTTGAAAACATGTTGTCTGTGAATTCTACTTTTCTTCAGGTTCATAGCTTTCTTGTATAGAAGAGTGCTCGCAAGTAATACGGCAACAGTCTTTTGGTGGTTTACAGATCGCTCTTGATCTTAATGGTTCTTAAAAATGACATATTTAACATTTATAAAAGAAAAAATAATTTTTTCTTCTAATGTAAACTTTTTTTGTATCGTTTCTTTTTTTTTTTTTTTTTTGTGTATGGACATGCTCAGTAGAGAAACATAGTCTGGAAACTGGCTCGTTTTAATTTCAACGTTGCAACATGACTAGCATTTCGAAGCATAATCTTGTATATAGTTGAACAGTTGAGCTGATATAGGGCTGAAAATACAAATATTCTCTAGGAAAACAAAGGCCATGCGCAGCGTTACAAAACAACAACAAAAGCACATTGTAATCATGTGAGAGGTCCATTTCATGATTCAGGCTTAATGAACAGGGTTGACAAAATAAGGTCGTGTCCATGAAGTGAAGTAGAGCCATAACAATTATTGATTGTTCGGATCACGTTCAGCTGACGAGACTGAACATAAACGACGCATGCTATGAAAGATGAATTTAGCATGTGCGAGCGAATCTGTTCAAGACCACATGATGAGAAAGCGACTCCAGGGAGGGCTAATTAACTTGGATTAATATCAGGGGAACTCAGACTGAAACGAACGACACCTGTTTCTTAACTACTAGAACGTGCAAGCTGTAGCATTTTGCTACCGCGTGTACTCAATATAAAAGGGCCGATAGACATATTTTTCTAGCCTAATAGTTTGCTTCTCATATAGTAACTATAATGTTGTGTTCGCTATAACAATAACACTAAAAATATCAGGTCAATTAATTAATTACTATTTAATTATATATTTGCGGATTTTCTGAGGTATCGAATAGAGTGTTTGTTTCATTACCTTGCTTCCAATAGCCGCCCCCACGTTTCCAACGGCTCCGCCAATGGAGAAGGGCTGCTGAGGCGGATCAGGAAGTCCTTGTTCTGCATGTCATCGGCATAAATGCATAAAGAAGTTGTTCAAAGCAATCAGATATTTTAATCTCATTATTCTGGGTTGGCTGAAATCAGAAGTGGAGCAGATTACCTAGTCATGCCGTAAACCCTTCCTCAAACTGCGAATCCGTATGGCCGACACCTGCCTCCACAGTTTGCAGCAGAATAAAGTTATTAAAATACGGCTTTAATTGATCAGTGAAGGCTAAATCTCACTTACATCGGACAGTCCAGGAATTGTTTTTATCTATAGGAAACGATAGCTTCTACTTCTATGTTTCCCCTAATAAACTTAGCTTATCCGAGCTCATCTACCGCCTTCCAAAATAAAGTAAAACTGGTATTTCAAATCTATGCCCTGCTTGAAGCACCACGCAATTTCTGTAGTGAATTCCGTCATATGGTAACATCGCACATTAACGATAGAGCACAGCATACAGCACGGGTGGTTATATTTCCTATTTAGACTATAAGTATGCATTGTCATAGCATGTTCGGTCATTATATGCCTTAGCCCTTTTGCCAATGACAACTCTCTTGCATGAGCGATGTCTTCCGACGTTTGCGGGTAGCTCTGAAGTCCCTTTGGATCCGTTTAATAGACCTACCATTTTAGATAATACTGTGTATTCAGCTAGAAAAACTGATAGGGTTCTAGATTCGGTCTCATCCCTTAGCGGGGCCTGGATTATTGCTCTATGAAATAAGCGACCGTTTACCGAGGCCTGAGTTTTGCTGTCTAAATGTTAATAGTGTTCTTGTAGTGACAACTTTTCTTAGGGGTATCTTTAACCGCATGAGATATACCTTACTATAAAGAAATTCACTAGCATCCTAACATAGAAAAGTATTTGATATCATTTACAACGAGAATCGTATATAGGAAGATGGATAAATATAACAGCTGAAAGCTGGCGCACAACTAAAAATTACTCAACTAGACTTGTTCTAGCGCGCTAAATGACAATCCTCAACAAACAAAAAAATAGTTTATATTCTTTGTTTGATCTCTTCAAATAAGTTATTATACTTTGTGTGTGAATTAATATAATCGCTACTGCCTCAACAGACAGTTAATCGATCGGTCAGGTGGCATTTTACATAGCAACTTTGTGCATATATTATGCCGATAATGATGAATGACTGCACTAGCGTACCCCGATTCCTCTTGAGCTCCATCTTCTGCAACAGAATGGCGTCCCACTCTTCATCAGTGGACACCATCCTTCGCATCTTGTCGAACATTGTTAGCTGAATTTCACCATCAGCCACAGCGCTACCAGCCTGAGGGGCTGCATTCGTAGCTACGGGTACACCTGTAGGGGCAGCCGCACTGTACTGATCCGATGCCTCCATGATCTCGTTTTTTTCTTCTGTGACCTTCCCCTACGAAATTTCGCAACAAAGCGTATCTTGTCGCCCTCGCCTGATTTCGCTGTTTTAATCTACCGGTAGTCCAGGCTTGATATAATCAGCGTAGACGAGTCTGAGATGTCCCTCGGTAGAACTGCTAGTAGGGACAGTGCAGGTAAAGAGGCCGTTTTTTGGCTCGTTGTCGCGCACTAAAGGACGCAACAGCCAAACGTCGAAATACGAACTCTGCTGTCCTGCCGTTGGATAACCGTGAAAGCGCAAGGAGGTGGAGCTGAAGGTTAAGTTTTGTCACTTGTTGCGGGTGAATGCAGTTTCCAAGGTCAGTTCCAGTGAAAGCGCTGGGGACGGGCGCCTTGTTGTTCCTGCTACGAGACAAACAAGGAGCCTCTACTGACTGACCGAACACGAAACGAGAAACATCTCAGTAGCCACCCAGCACAAGTGCACTGCAATTATCCTATGCGTCCTTCTTTACCGAGCAACGTTTGCTGCCAACTACTCGTTGCAAGCTTTATGCAGCAACGATTCAGCCTTGCACAGGCAAATCCAGATGTGCTAACCTCTCGATGGCCACAATGGAGAAGAAAGGCACTTCGTCTTGTAATCCCTAGCCAGGTATTGGTTTTTTCAAAAGCGTAGTGGCACTATACCAACCTCTACTTCACACCAGCTATAATAGAGCGCTTTCAAAAACAGTTGCACATAACAAATCCTCGTCACACTAATGCTGGAGCGTCGCGTGTTCTGTTTTGAAGACGTATTAGAACCAAGTTTTAGGGTGCGCTAGTCCCTAGCCTCTTGTCCCCAACCGCTGTATGCTTTGAATTTCTAACACACGCTTTCTAGCCACTTGTTCCTTCTAGCTGCCGTGTGTCCCCTGTCCGTTCGTCCTTTCCTATGCTGCTGTGTCGTACCGTCGGTCGCCTCGAACTGACTTCAGCACCTTGACTCTGTTTCTCTCCCTCTCCTTCGATCCTTGACTACTAATGACAATACACAACAGTGCGCCGGCCTATGTAAGTAGACTACGACCCATTCTCAGCGAATACCCCACCGACGCTATAAGGGGCGCTACGGAGCCTCGCCGGGGGCCACGTGACCTTTGCGGATTCCTGCGACGGACGGCTAGTTTTCCCTCAGGGTCCATAGATGGCGCCGCTCTCGCATTTACCATAAGAGACAGCAGACCTTTTCTTCACTTCTCCAGGGTGATCCTTAGTTTGCAAAACCCTTTCTCTTCTGGTGAGCTCGTCAATGCGAGTTCCATGCAGATCAACGCATTGTATCTAGTCACACGGAAATAAGGAAAGCACTGGTATACTTTTTCTCCGCTGTCGCACTATTCAACGACTAAGCACAGAAGGTAACCAGATGGAACTTGGCTTCACTGAGTTTTCATTGCAATTCATTGCTGAGACTTCCTTCGCTTCATGACTCCTGCGATCTCCTGAACAGGAGGTTCCGCTCGATCTGACAGAACGTGCGTATACGCAATTTCAACTAAAATAACTTAAGCTTAGGTTACAAGCTTTGGCGGTCTTATTATGATGACGCCATTTGATGTGGATGAATGACTCATGTAATTAGACATAAGTGAAGTGCAAAAACTCACTCATAATGTGATTTGAACTGCTTTTTTATTTTTATATGAACAATTTGCAGGAAGTACACAGATATAAGCAGTATACCGTTAACATAAGATTTAGACCCTACAATCTATAGAGGAAATAAAGCTAAAGGTCGCCTTTCTAACAAGTTTGTATTTTCGTATATGACTCGGCTAGTAAGTATGTTGTTTTAAGCAGAACACATTATAAGTGTCAACCGTGAGGGATTATCTCAATGACCCTACAGCGATAACTTCTCTTTTCTCGAACATACTTTGTCACTTAAACATCAGAATTCAGGTATTATCAGAATTTCATCAGAAATTATCAGAAATAATTTTTGGTGCTATTTTTTTATTATTTCAACTTAATATATACTTTGGATATCCCGCTTTACGTTATGGAAATCATTTTCAGGTTCTCTCAAAACCACATTTGAGGTTTGCGATAACTCCCAATGTATCTCAAACCTTATGATAAACACATTTATTTCACTTTAAGCAGCTAAGAAAATACGTTTGTGAGCGTATTCTGCCTCGAAAGCTCTGTTTGTGCGATTTGGTATTACTTGGTACCGTCTCATACACATGAATGTTTGTCGCGTACGCAGAGACACTTATCTTTTTATCCAGTTTTAGTGGAATATTTTTCACGAATGGTAAACTTTCACGGTATCTTCAATTGCTCAAGCAAATGAGCTGTATCGCAGTTCTGTCAAGCGTATATGGGCAAATATGAACTTCCGCTATAGACAGGCCTGACGACAGTCACAACAGCATGTAGAAAAGTGGGAATGTCGCCAAACAACTTTAATTTCGTACATCTGAAATATTTAACGATCTCTTACGATCTACCATTTGTCGAAAGAGTATGGTATTGTGATTCGTTATTATGGGGTTCTTTCACTCTTGACGTTACTCTAAGCTAGAAACGTGTGATAAGCTGATAGATACCCAGTATTGCTAATCGATTTAACGTTCGGATACAAAAGAGTGCGTTTCATAAGCACTCTAGAGCTAGTAAAATATAGCATGTTGTTTCGGTCCGGGAATCACATATGTTGAAATCAATTTCCCGATATATGCACTCGATCGTTTGAAGCGAGCTACTTTTACGGGTAGCGGAACACGAATATATTGATGACATTTTCCGCCAGAACACGTTCAATGCGATAATACGTAACTGCTGACCAAATCATTTGTCGTGATGTCACTATTTAATAACTGGAATCTATGATCTCGAAGCAAGCAGTCTTGCTCTGATCTACATCTAAACACACGGATTTCACAGAGGAGAATCATGAAACATTCATATCGCAGTGACTTATTAGGGAAAACGGGTACGTTTTATGTCAATTACGTATCTTCAAGTGCGCGCGAAATGATATATATATATATATATATATATATATATATATATATATATATATATATGTAGAACGATTCTAGGAAGCTCTCCCCAATTATAAAATAAACCCTCTCATAAAAGGCTTTCTGCTCTGGAGTGAGTTGAAGTCATTCCCAAATTGTAAGACGCCACACGATAGAACCCAGGCACTCGACTAGGACTATTTCTAGACACTAGTGATTATCTGTTATTACAATTCAATCAAAGCTAAACATGACGAGAAAATATCTCCAAACGTATTTTGTTGGTGTTACATCTGGGGTTTGTTTTAAAAACTTTGCTACGTTGTTTTTGATCGAATACGGTGCTTTTACATGGTAGTTATCTCTTGCACCACCGGCTACGATGCTGCCACTGGCGTTCGGGGAAACGCTTCAATGACCGCATACTGTACGAGGTTTGATGCGAGCAATCTCCACCACAACCGAGTATTTTGTATTTAAATCATAATTTTTATTTCCTTTCAGGCGGATAGAAGTGTGTCTAAGCCCATTTTCGAACCTAAGTTACTTTCCATGTTAGTACAACTAGTGGCAAACTGTGAATACTAACCTACAGAATCATCAAAAGGACTACGTCTGCTACATGTGAAGGAATGAACTGAATAAATAGTTTTCAACCAAACTCCTTGGGTCTATTACTTGCTCTCTATGACAAAATAGAGGAGCCACATGTTTGCAACGTGCGTTCATCGAACTCCCTCTGTATTAGGTAGTCTACATGTTGCGTTCACGTATTTTAAGGAAAACTTTCCTTAGGAATACTTTTTTCTCTTAAGGTAAGGTGTCTTCAGATCCTGTTACTGTTGGTGCAAATACACTTACTTGAGTTGAATGCATAACAATATACATGCAAGCTATGACTGACCTTCTAGACATATTCAACGTTAACATCGATTTATTGATTAAGAGCTGGAACTTCAATGAAGCCTTCAAAATGTATTTTGTTTTTCTTTATTTCACCAACTTTACACAGTCGTTTCAGAGTTGTTGATAAATACATGACTTATTGTACACTATTATACCTAAAATGTATGTAGTATACATTCTAGTGGTATTTTCCGGAAGTATTCTGGTCTTAACAAGGAGATGCTTTATTGATGCTATTCTGGCTTCCGATCTTCCTCTTCATGTTCCTCGATTTGAGAACAATGTTTTACGATCATCATTATTGCAACTCGGCCATTAGCACAGAAAGGCCTTAATTAGGCTAAGTACTGACACTTTATTTGACTGCGCTCAAGTAAAGACTAACGTTAGGAAGAGTATCAGCCCCTGCACACACTTTTGGCTGACTAGAGTTGGCGAACATGAAGGAAGCAGTAGAAGTTGTCGAACCTTTTAGTTAACGTCTCTCACCTGTTCAAGGCTCTGCTATTATTTAGCGCGGCTAGTTTGGCAGGCAGATGGTAGTGACGGACCGGCATGAATGTCATTTAGGTATTATGAAGGGGTGTTTATTATTACTATGTAACTATGATACATAGATGGCGCGAAGTCACATATAGAGAAGAATAAAACAATCTTCGTTTAGAATTAAGGACAGCTGCAGGATGTATCCACCTTAGGAAGGGATCACATAGTCTCAGTGCAGTTGTATCCAAGGGGACGAAAAAGAAGCTTCTTCTTCGCAAAACTGTCGCTGTTTTTTCTTTAGCTCTATTTACCAGAAGTGAGGCAACTGCTGCCGGTACGTACTTTCCGTAATAAGATATGGAACTTAATGCCAGCAGCAGAAAATGCCATACATTGAATTTGCGCAGCATCAGTTAATATATATATATATATATATATATATAAGTGTGTGTGCGTGCGTGTGTGTTTTTTATGTAACTATCACTGTATAGAAAACATTATTATGGTTGTACAGAACTCTCGAGGTTCAACCAGCTTAATTTAATCGATTTCATTCCAAGGCATTATTACATTTTAATGAGATTTATACAAATCTGTTAAATTGATCGATAGAGAAGTATGGTAATGTTATCCTTCCAAAGCATCCGTACATAGCATTTTTTTGAGTGTGTAACACATGAGCCCCAGTTTCTTCCGACGATGCAGTGCCAGGTCGGCGAATACAGTTGATCGAAGTCCTAAGGAAACGTACAGGAAAATAGGCCTCACAGTTACAGTGCAGCAACGTGACTAAGCCGTATTCCAATGAAGTCATCATAAATTCTATTCGAACGAAATTATCGACATTTACACCTACATTACACCGTTTCGTACTGCTAAAACTAAATAAAGTCGGCTGCACAACCCTAGCTAACATCATAGAAGATTAAAATACCTGCTTAATAGCTTCTGCAATATGTTTTTCGCTACCGTACAGACGAATAGCTTGCAGAGCAGATTGCATTGCCGTCTTTTGCATCTCCAGAGGCATGTCCGCAGCCTGAAATAAAAGTCAGTAATATTCGAAGCATTGCCATATGTCTCTATTTCAACCAGATTACTATTGTCAGCAGCGTATGGGTTCGCCAACAATAATATTGAACGACAAAATTTCATCATACATTGCTTTTGCATCAGCATTTTTAGTCACAGAGGCATCGACCCACCTCTCGTGTATGGCCAAACGAAGCCCAGCTTCTTTTCCCTTTACCAACTATATACAAAACTGCATTTGTGATATAGCAAAGGTAATTTATAGGATTGTTGAACTGCTACAGTTAACCGTTATTTGGGCTCAAGGGATTAGAAGCCGAAACACTTATTCCGCCCAATGATGTTAATAGCTACCTTTCCTGAAAAATGTGTCTCTGCGATAGATAGAACAGGCTCACCGTGAGTCATGAGTGTGAACTCCTAGAAGGTTAGGCCACAACGTTTCGCAGGCTAACGAATTGATCTGGGCACTTCAATAATGCTACATTTATTACTCACTTGGATTTGGAGCTCTCCGTCGTTGCGCTGCACCTCGTTTGATTGGGCTCCGGCGTGCGGATCGTCGATGACCGATGCCGCTGTATTTTGAGGTGCCCAAGAACGGCGCTCTATCATACCGCCTTCAAATAGGAATGAGATGCGCTATATTTACTCAGCGACTAAACGTTTTGAAGATGCGAAGCACGATATTTCCTTCGCGTAAGCATCAGCGTTAGACTATTTGTCGTGTTCTTCTATTTTACACCCTTGAATATTACGGATGATTCGTACGACAAGTCGGGATGCTATGCCGTAGCGTACGAGACAATTCCGGTCAAAGAAAGTTCTTTCTCGTAGAAACACGCATATATATATATATATATATATATATATATATATATATATACACTAGAAAAAATTAAAGCTTGCACCAAAATTTCGCTACTACTCTGTATAGTCTGAAGTGTTATAGCGGTATCGTTATGTTAAACGTAAAATGCGTATATACCTCCGGTTTTAAATCTATCGTGAAGTGGTGGATGGGGTTGAATCCGCATCGTGGCAGAATGAACAGATGCAGCCCAGTTAAAGGGTGATGCACTGGAATTGAAATAGAAACATTGAAAAAATTGAAAACTAAAACATGTCTATGTCATCCAGCCTATGCTGGCTGTTGTAAAGTAGGCACAATCCCAGAAGCCATAGAGAAAATTACTCTTTGAATGATGATTATTTGACCAAATCAGCTAAAAAAAACTTGTCGGTCTACTGGCGCGAGCACTTCTCACGACGACTGAAAATACGGGTAGCATCAATTAGCACGAATTGTTCGATGTTGATGAGACATCCGATCGTGAGGCACGACAATGGTCGATTGACTGCGTGAAATAGTATGTATTATTGATTAAGAATTAGCATGTATATATTGGTTACGCTTTGAAATTAGCAATAATCTCTTCATAAACGGATTTATCACTTCCATAAAGCCGGCGGAAATCGTCACTTAGTACGCTACTCAAACGAGATTGACGCATTACATTGAAGAAAGTCAACAACAACAACAATGGCTACGGCTAAGAGACACAACAGTTTGAGCCTCTAGATCGACCTGTCGACTACGCAAACCCTACGTATATGTCCAGCTCTATCGAGAATGCGACTGTTCGACAGTGGCGACGTCATTCTACGACGTGGAGATAGCGGTGTGGCAACAGCCGACAACATATACTGCCTTTATCGGGTTCGCAGATAGGCATTAGGATCCTATGAGTGTTCGTACTTCAGTGGCATAGAGACCAATGTCATAGCTATACACGGAAAACAGCTCCGTCTCTATCTTCGCGACTCGATCATCATGAACGCAAGCTTAACCCGCCGATCTTACGATTAACACGTTTCTGCGTTCAAAGCTTGATATGCGTAATGATGTTAAAACGTGTTTTGCGAAGTACATATATTAACATGAGAAAGAGAAGAAACTACAGCATTACATGTATGATGTGTGGTTGAGAGGGTAGGCAGATTGGTGGGCGTCTGGTTTGTGGGGATGTGGAAGGGTCGAGTAAGCTTTTTCCATGGGTTGGGGTTCCGTTTTGAGCTCCTCTAGACGTTCGCCAAACATTTCTGTCGAATAGTCGCCATATAGTCCGACTGCAGTCTGCAAGGCGACATTCTCATAATTGTTAGAAATTCAGATTGGATACTGGGACTATTGCATATGGCAATTCGGCCACTGTCAGCAATCAGTACTATTTAAAGCTGCACGCTGGTAGAAATCTAGCTTGAGACGTTACAGACAGGCGAACGCGCAATGAGCGGAGCCTTTGCGAAGCAGGATAATCAGCCAAAATAAGACAATTTAGAAAACATCGGTTCAACCCATGTCCAGTGTAACGGCGTTTTTCCCACTCGATTCTCGAGTAGTCCCGAAAAAAAACCTCTTAACATCCGCTCAAAGTATTATTCAGCATTATTCTGTTAAACGAACTCAGCGGTGCAGACTGCCGAATTCGTTTAACTCGATCCTCGTCAAAAATTCCATATGTTGAAAGGAAAAATTATCCATGGATGAACCTAGCAACGAAACCCCAAGCTAAATCAACTCTAGCGCAGTGACACGTAATAAAAACAGCACGAAAAATTGTATGCTAGACGTGCTAAAAAAAGGTACAAAAATAATTTGGCAATTAAGCAAATGTCTCTCACTTGATAGAATAAATTAAGCTTACTTTTCTTCTTAGTCATCAAAAGTACATCAATACAACTACGCATTGAAAACATTTTTAATATACATTAATAGAATATTTCTAGGAATACGGTTTTTTACGCAGTAAAATTACGTGTCACAATCTAATGCCATATATATATGGATGTGAAAATCTGCTTTTAACTTAGTTTCTACTAACCTTTTTCGATCGTTTGTAGAAATGTATAATATTGGCGACGGAGTACACTCGTAAACCGGTGAGAAAACCAACAACAATCGATACGACAATATCCGTCGTGGCTGTGGACGACTGAAATTAAAGTTGAAACTACGCCAATAAATAAGAATCGACCATCTCACGCTACTCGGTAATTTAAGTTAGATTAGATTGCGACTCATTCAAGTATCTTATAATATTTTCTGTATTATGGCTTTTGCGTATAAATAGTAAATTCATTTTTACAATTCTGAGGCTGTGGGGTATGATAAAGCGCACAAAAGGAAATAAAGTATCTCCTTGCTCTTTTGAAAACGAAAGCTTTAACTTCAGTCAGGTTTACTCTGAAACGACCATGGTCCTGTTTTTGCGATCATTCTATGCATTTTAGTGTGGTCATTATCGAAACAGACTAAAAGTTTATGGGAGCCTTTTTGCCTGCGAAGCGTTACTACCTCGGGGTGTATTTAAGATGCATATGTTTAGAAAATGGGCCAGATCTCCGAATATGGCTGGCCGGAAAGGAACACTGCAATAAAGGTATTGACCAGCCGAGGATGATTCCAAACCCTTCCCGAAGGAGGGAAAACTGAAATAGATCTTCATGATGCCGAGAAAAAGGACAACGTAGAACACGCTGCGTTACGTTGCGGAGCTGGGACAAACCAGGAGGCCCAGCCGGTAGGGAATAGAAAGAAGGCAATCAAGGAAATGGCAAAATAAGCACCAATGGACCTAAAGGTTTGAGGTCACTAAATTGTGGGGTATAGTAATTTTGGGGCTAAATAGACGTAAGAAAAAGGGCATCAAATAAACATTAGAAGGAAATGAGGGCAAAAGAAAGAAGAATAGCAAAACGACACGGTATCGTGATTTGATCCATTCAATTGGGTTAAGTTAATATTTCGCTAGTTCGCAGCCATTGGCATGCGTCAGCTGGTTTACTCCAAAACCTAAAAGTGAAGTAGGTTAAGTCTGTTTATATCCATAATACTCCCGTCTGACCCGCACTCAGAGGACCATTTAACACATCCTGGCGGTGTTCACTCATATAAAGAATATTCTTCCTCTTTCTTAAAGAAAGGTTTTGAAGATAGCTCTATGGCTTCATGATGCGACGCTAAACCTTATTTGCTCGACCGAAGCGCGACGTCTGAGTCGTTCAAAACCTCCCTCCGGCTTTCCACTTTACAACAGAATTTCATGAAGGCCTATGCTATATAAACAAAAAGTCACAATCAGTTAGACATTACTAAATAAACATTACGAAGCTAATCACTCTAACCAAAGTTATAAAAGCTTTTTTTTTTTTCTCAAAAAGCAGTTATTTTCGTAGTTCTTCTTTAGTCTTGGCTTTTTCGCCGAAAATCATTATTTACGACCTTCATATCTCCTATACTGACTTATTTTAAGACTAGATGGAGCAACGCATCGCCTTTAGTTACCATTTGTTGCAGAGTTTCCAATCGTTCTAAGACGCTTTCAGACGACACAATAGAAGAGAACAAATGCTGAGTAATTTTTGTCTCAATATTGAAATTGATTACTTCTGTCGTCGGTGTAGAATTAGTTTTAATTAATGCACAATTACATGACCATGACTTTAAGCTACCATATAGCTTTATCCTGACAACCAGATCTTTGCAAACAGCATATATGACAGAAATTTCAACCTCTTTAGGATATATATATATAAGGGGAAGAAGATCAACCATTATTTACAAAGAAAACTCTATCAATGCAGCGGTATAAAACATATTATAGCAAGCAGAATAACAATAAAATCGTGCACAAAATTAAAAGTTCGCTTAGAATATTATTCAAATGTATACCTTGAGTGTAACTAAGCGAAGAGCGGCAATAGCTGGATAGCGCTCAAGTTCAGACGGTGCTGGTATTCTTAGATCGGCAGGATACTGTTTATCGCGGATCTGAAACTAAGGGCGATTCGCGTCGCATTTATTAAGGTGGAAACGTAAGACGATCCACCTATGGCTAAACGAAAAAAAAAAAATACTAACATTATCGTATGCTGAATTAGTTAAGCACCAAGAGCTTAAAATAATGCAGACTATTTTTATGTATGTTTAGATTGTTGAAGGACACTGAGAAGGCATTACGCTTTGAGGTATATTTATTTTGAAGTCCTTTCAACGTTCTTCCCTTACTCCCAGAAGTTCCACTGCTGCGATTTTCAGAAATTATATTTCGGAATCGCATCTTCATGACGGAAATTTTATAGACTTTTATTTTACTTTACTTCAACACAAGGTAAGACAGTCACATCGTGGTAATTATAGTCATTATTATCTAAGCGCCATGTACGTAGAGGTAATGATTCCAGCTAAGCCTGCGGTCTAATTATTTTTGTTATTAATATTACGGCGGCTTTCTACAACATAGTTCTACGTCTTCCTTGGCGCCATCGTTCTGTGTTCTTTTTCTGTGAATGCAGTGATTATTTGCCACTACGACACGTATTCAGTTCAAGTTGTCTCACTTAGCTTCATTTCTGCAAGTGTTTTGCGAACTGACTTCATCTATAGTAACCCGCGACTCGTTGGGCCAACGTCGGCTCGATTTAACTTAGCCGTAACAGTGCTAAAGGTCATCGTTACCCGAAGTATCAACGGACGTCTGCTAGAAGGTATGATAATGGCCTAAAACAGGTATGGTGAAAGAGCGGAGAGAACTATATGTAAGCAATGACCGGTCAGATATTTCTGGCCATCGACCTATCAACCCAGGCTTCGCTCTCAGATGTCTAACGACTTCTATTTTCCACCCTGTAGGTGACTAAATCCAGGTATAAGTGCATACCGGTTAAAATGTGCATTAAAAATGTCGTTGGTAAAACTAACAGCAATTGGACCTCTGAAGTCAATAGTCCATGTTTGTGTTGCCGACCCGTGCTTCAGTCGTCTGCATAAAGCACATTGTAAGCGATTATTTCTACTTACCATGATAATGCGAAGCAGAACAAATCCTGTGCTAGCAGCGATGTCAACGGCCGCAAATATAGAAAGGAGCAATATTGTCCTGAGAGGAACGCTGCCCTTTGGGTAAATCCCACAAGCCGAAATCAAACAAGTAATCAAATTAGATGTAGGAAACAATAATTACACAAATTAAACTCTTTCATGGTAACCGTTGTATTCTAGCTAGCGATTTCTTAGCTAAAATTGTACGGAGTTTCCTTGTATACCTATACAACCTTGTAGACTTCACATAGAACCAATTGCACATATAAGTAAAATCATTATATTGCTCTTGTAACATAACATTACATAATGTGTTTCGCTTATATTAGGTAGTAAGCATTGTTATGGATGTGACACGGAACAAGTCAAGGGCTTCGAACGCCTAAGTAATTTGATTAAATTAAAAAAAGAAATTATTCATTTTGATTAAAACGGGGCGTTAATGACGAAAGGGAACCGTCTGAGCATTGTATCGTATCGACGAAATTTACATCATCCTTAGCCTGCTTCAGCGCGAAGACCATCCACCACCATGAGAGAATATACACAAGCAAAAAAATGACGCTAAGCAGAAGAATCGTCCGCGAAACAGTGAGTTCACCTGCAAAGGTAACATTGCAATATTTAATAAGAAGCAAAGCTCGCGTACTAGAGACGGTCGTAGATGTCACTATGATATGTTTCAAGCGATAAAGAATGCGTTTGGAATAAATTCAACACTTATACGAGGGTTGACCATGATGAAACATTTAGTAAATGCCCTAAATACCCCACGAGCGTCGTTCAATTTTTCAATCAGATCATTGCTCTAGCATGTAAGGATTATGAAGTCAAGCGCTTCTCGATGTCGTTTTATCCGCAAGAAAAGGTAAATAATATCAATTTTACCTCTTCGCAAACCACTGCTCGCTGCACCGAACAAATACGATTCATTCACAACAAAAATTCTTCATTCCATTACGGAAATCTCGTACCTATGACGCCGTCACTTTTGCGGTAGGAGTG
The DNA here is from genome assembly GCF_002532875.2 of Varroa jacobsoni. Lineage (NCBI taxonomy): Eukaryota > Metazoa > Arthropoda > Arachnida > Mesostigmata > Varroidae > Varroa > Varroa jacobsoni. The sequence goes on from NW_019213043.1 coordinate 87,047, forward strand.
CCCCAGTTGGAGCGCGGGGAGTAATATTGACGTCAGTCGTAGCAGTAAAAGAAGAATACCATAAAGAATCGAATCCAGAACAGGTTTTTTAAAAAGGTTAAAATTATTTTCCCACATTTATTAATTATATCCACAAAACTAACGATAAGTACCCTAAGATAGATCAAACAAATATACTCCGTTGTTTAGTACTTTTTTCAGTGTAAGTTTCCTACCACAGTTACTTACTGAACGCTAGTTTTTTTTCAGAAGCAACTCCTTACGCATCTAAGCTGCAATAACACTCAATATCATCCGTTTTGTTATTACGTACAAATTGGGACGACCATTTTTTTTGTCACAGTAAACGCTGTTCAGCCGTCGTGAACAGAACAGGATTTGCTTTGTATAAGAGGCTATCAACCCACGACATTCTTAGTCAGGAATCAAAATATATCTATCGACGTCATGAAATGGTACAAAATCGTTAGGCCTTTAAAATGAATACCTGAGACACTATCACAATCTATTGAGATCTTAAAAAAAACCTGATATTCAAGGGTAAATAATTCGACGCGATGTCTGGTTTCCAGAAAAGCAGCATGGAACACAAACAACAAAGCCGATTGTATATGCATAAGTATGCGTACAACATTAAGAACTCTATGTGAACGCAGGTATACGAATCACGCCTGAAATATAGATGAGTAGGCTAAACACTCTACGATTTTTAATAACAATTTAAAAACAAGTATATAATATTTAGTAGACGTTCTCACGCATGTCGCCACTGTACATCACCACGTAGATGTACAGTGGCGACATTAGTTCGATACAGGTCACATACATATATTTATTTGTTCCCTGGTAGGAATAGAAAAAACAGTGATTGAGTTCACTGTTGTTCTATTCTTTATATTGTTAGTATTTAGCCTTCAATCTAAAGAGGCTTTAGAAAAGGAAGCTACACGTGGCTACCAGTTCACGTAGAAAAGGACCGTAGCGAATTAACTATGGAGAAAATTAGGGCTCCTGATAGATATTTATCATATCCTGTCTGTCCTTAATCAAACTATTGTTGTGATCTGCGATTAATATGCAAAGCATAGCATATACAACAGCTGCCTCGCAGCAGAAGCTGCTCGAAGTCTGTTTTGTTAGGGGTGTGCGAACTAATTAAAATAGGCAAACTTCTACAAAAAGAGATAAATATATGAGACTACATCTGTTGTTTTTGATTTGATCACTTCGCCCCATTTCATCACCGCACCGACGTGAGATGTCGAGACTGATCCATGCCCTTTCAGTCTCCTTCATTTATTGAGGTTTCTGTTTCAGTGGCTTTGTGCTGCTTTAACGGAAGGATATCCGGAAAGTTCCGTTGATCAAAACAGCTGTCGTTTAGCTTGCTAACTTCCCTTTCCAGTAAGTTTTCCTCCAGCACGATAGCGACTACAAAAAGCCCATTTCACTGCGTTTGCTGGTGTGTTGCTACTGCATCTGCTTCCTTGACGGGTTCCGGTCTCTTTCAAGAACGCCAATGGTCACTATTATCAAACCCCGCAATACAGAATTGAAATTGCGTACCACGGATTCGTTTTATCATCACAACCCTCGTGGGTTCGTTGTCAATTAACTGAAAAAATTGTTTGTCCTTCTCTACCTACGGAACCGTCATAGTCTCGTGATTTCTGATCCACTGAGCTAGGGTCCCTTATACTAGGACACAGCTGTTTTGATTTGTTAACTCGTTTGTACTATACTTCGATGGCGAAGGCAACTCACTATGCGTGTGCGCCCCGTTACATTGATGTGCAATAAGCTACTACTATCACGGTAAACATTCAATACTCAGAAGAACACTAGCATCGTCATACTATTTCTACTAGCGGTAATACGGTAATTCTCTATGATACTGCAGACGCAATGGCAGACATATCTACTATCCAACGTAATACTCAGTACGTCGAGTTACCCGGGCCTTATAACACGCAACCTGCCGGAACTAAACGACAGGCCGTAATCGGGTACAAGAACTGAATTTTGCCAGCCGTCATAATTTCTGATTAAATTAAGTCTGGACAAAACAAAAACAATCAATTATCGAAGAGTTAAACTGTAACGTTACGTCAATAGCAAAGATGTAGTGAAAGTAGGATCGATTACTAAAGGGTGCGTTTACAACCTATAGGACAACTGAAAATATTACCCCTCTGCCGGAACCGCAGCGGACGCGTAAACACGACAATCCATTACAAACTGCATTCGGGGTTTAAACGTTATTGGAGAAACGTCTATTCTGCCTAAGATATTTGTAGTTGAATGTAGTCAAGTTAATATGTCTTTATATTGCGAAGTGTATGCGCGCTTTATGTTACACCATAGTGCTTTATTGTTCTATGTAGAGTCTACTTAGGCTTTTTTATGCTGTCAATATGTTCTTTCATAAACGGTAAACAGAATCATGGATCTGGCTCATATAAAACAAAGTAAACCGCTATAAGGTATATCTGATATAGATAAATTTGTCACAAGATACTTAGGAATCATTATTAACTTATACCCGTCCCAGTAACTACTTACTTTAAGAGTCAACAGGTGGAAGCTAACTACTTCATAGCTGCCTGTCAACTAATTATTAATCAATGTTATTTTTTTCCCAGCTTGCTTTATATGTTCTACTCCACGTGTCGTTTTCGTGGTACTTAAATAACGTTGTTGCTTGACGCCCAACTTGCCCAGATATAGGATAATACCAGCGACGCAGCCGTTCATTGCCTATCTGAAGCACTTGCCATTTCTGCTACTTGCTGTTATTTCACCGCTTCGATCCTGCGGTAGGGGCTAGATCGTTCGGCCATGCGAAAGACAGGCAAACGAAAGAAGTAGAATGAACGAACCGGAGAATGGATCACCGCGATGATGCGACGTTCACGTTTCGGGCCAGAGCGCTCGGGCTGCGTCCGCGCACATTACCCGAACCGAGCGCCCCCAAACGGCCGCAGCATGTTCGCCCGTTGCTGCTGCTGTTCATGCCGGCACTGATGTATGCTTTCTGCCGAGAAAGTTTTTTTGGTAGACTTCCGTCCACAGGGAAACGCGGACACCGGATCGAACCAGCCATATGATGATGACGCCGACCCAATCTATGCGATGCTATTATTGCCGCCGTCGCCATCACCACTATCGAACTGTCGGCGACCACATGGAAAAATGTCGGCAAACTGTGCGGTTAGGGCCAGGACGAGCAGCACACTGTGACGACGGCAACGATGGCGAGTAAAAGCAACAGCAAACGCAGCAACATAAGACTAACGGTTTTATGATTACGAAGGCCATTTCCCCCAGTTTCAGAATACTGACCAACTTCTCAAACGACGGTTGTCGCTATTCCTGTTGCTTCGTCACATGCGTTTGTACGTGTAACAGTAATGCTATCGCCAAAAGCCGATGAAACGCAGGAAAGGACGGTAGCTGATGTATGAATCGATATGCCGGATCGAACTATGAGATCAGGCCGGTTTCCATTGATTGTTCGCTGGCGGAAAGACAACGCCAGTAGTTAATATCAGCAGCCAATGACTTCATACATTAGGAAGACGCAATAATGTTCAGTAGATAGAGAAAACAGGAAGAGGTGTCTGGTCGGGTGTATGAAAATCAATTCACTATTGGCCGGTTATTGCCGTCGTTGTTGTTGCTAGTGTCCGCACGATTGTGAACGTTATCGAATCTTTGCGAACTGTCAACTATTGTCTATTGAAAAAAATATCGAAGGGTTTACTGCCCTATCGTTTGCCCCGTCCTTAAATACCTTCAGGAATACCTAAAGAGAGAGATAAATGGCAAACACCAAAATACAGATAGTGCGCGATAGTCTTTTGAGAATATCAACGAAAAACATTTAAAACAAACATATATACAAGTCATCTCCTGTCGAATTTTTACAAAAGTATTTTTTCAAAATGAGCAGCCCGCTTTGAATAACATACAAAAATAAACAAAAGACGTTAACAGTTGTCTCATTCGATGCCATTGCATTTGAGGACAGTTATTCGGTGCAGCTTAATTAGTTACAGGAACAATACTGAAGAGGCAGGCCATTTCCTCAAATTAACTCAAGGTTTTATTCTCAATCTTACAATTCACCACCAGGACATAAAAGGGCAAAGTCCTACTTATCTTCCGAGGTAAGAAGGAAAAAAACGATTAACTGCAACCTTTCTAGAGAATTGTTTTGCGATGAAATACATTAGCCACATTATGCCCGTTGTGCCCATGTACTGCAGCTATTTAAATTTGCCTCCAAAGCTAAGCTTGCTTCCACTTAAAGGAGATTTCTAAATAAGTCCGATGAAAACATATTAGTTAGCGAGTTTCTTTATTTTCATGTATAGAATTATTGCTTTCGTTAGCACAATGTAAACGCTCATCCGAGTGTTTTTACTGCGCTTACAAGTCATGTTCGCTTCGAATAAGATCTAACCCGCGAAGGCAATGGTGTTACGGTTCCCAAAACCCAACAAGATATTATTGAAGCTGGTGGGCTAAAGTCATAAACATACACAATGATGGCTCATTCAAATCCGATTGTTTAAAGGAAACAGAGGAAAAAAGCCTGCCCAGTTGAGCGGATCACGGCAATTTGATATATCAGTAGTGGATAATCTATTGAAAAGCTCTTTTGAAGTTAAACATTCATGAAGCTTCCAGACAAAGCTTGTCAATGCGGGGATGGTTTCGCTCTTTGGATCCCAGTTTACTAACATAATGACTTTTACAATCGTTATCCAATTATTGATCATTTATAGCCTTGAAGGTGAACGCTGTATTTAGAAAGCTTAAAGATCATCCATGACTTTGCACCAAAGTACCAACTTAAAAGGTCATTACTTTATGGTACAGAGTTGGTGCGTCCGTTATATTATGACGTCTCGTTCTAATGCACCAGTGCGGCTGTAACCAACATCTGAAGATCTGTTGAAAATACTCCATAATACAGGATGCTTCGTAAGGTAAAGATTGAGTTGACAGTAAGCTGGACATAGCAAATCTGCTCATAAATGGACATAAAATAAAAAAAAAAACCTAGGACTCTTTTCGTTGATGCAGTTGGGCCTTGTAAGTACTCCTACCTGTTTTTCCTCTGGATTTAAACCTGCCTGACTATCGTTGCGTTGGCGCAACTATAAATACGCGAATGTGTCAGAGATCCTATTCTCCGACCCACAATGGTGAGCTTGTCTCTGACCAAGCTAGAACAGCATAAGTTGTTTTGAAAAATAGAATTGCCTCGTAGAAAAAAGCTCTTTCACTTTCTATGTTTTCTCACCGATAAAAGTATGTAAGTCATGACGTAACACTCCAGCATCTGAAGTCAACTCGTCAAATTGTCCCAACCAATCGACTTCGACGACGCGTAAGAACTCAATCTCGCGCGATGCCTCCATTAACCGAGACGTGACCAGGATTAAACCAATTATTGATAGGCCCTGCAAAACACAAACGAAACTGTAAGAGATAGTAAAACTCTAACATATTCTGCTTGCCCGAAAATCTCTGTCGGGTGCCAATAGTTGCAATTCTAATTTTTGACAAAAACTAAAATTATTATCTTATTCCAAACGACATTTTCGTGGGTAAAATCGTCACGACTCCGGCGTGTGATGCACCAGATATTTCGGTGTAAAATCAATATCAGGAACAATTTAGCTGAAATAAAAAATAACGACCAACAAGGATATATATATATATATATTAAAACAACGGTATAGAATTGCTCGTGTTTAGCTCGTGTTGGCCACTGATGAAATACGCCGACGTTTTGCGTCCAGCCAAACGAATTCGTATTTCAGTGCACTTGTTTATTAGCGCTAGCTACTTCCCACCGTGATAATGGGCAAAACAACTTCAGCAATATTATCTTTACTATATAATGTTTTTTTTTTAGTTTCCCGAATTATTTTGAAAGGCAGTGAACTCGTTAATAGGAAGCTACTGCGTAACGTCTTCTCACATCTACGATCGGATCGGCGTCTGCTTACGTAATTGCCGTTGTAAACGGTTTCGTTACAGTTAAAAGTTTTTTTTTCGCATGAAAAAAGGAAAACTTTTGAAAAGTTTCAGGACTAAAGCAAGCGAGAGTTATATTTTCACTATTCTTAACTCTGGTGGTATTGTCTACTATCGGACCTAGTGCCGACAAAAATCTGCAGTCGGTCACCGATATACCGCCGTGTTATGTAGTTACAAGTCGCAGAATCACATGGGCATTTTTGGGCGCGTCACAATTTTCTAAATAGAATATATTGCTTAATAGGTATTAGTATAGCTATAAGACTGCAAACGGGCTTGTCTATACATATATATATATATATATATATGACTCTTAAACCATCGATTAACAGATTTCTATCAATGCATACGTATTGCTTAGTAATTTTAGCAGCTCGAGGAACTACGGGGCTATGGCTGTTACAGCCCATAGGCTGACCACTGGTTGCTCGAATTCATAAACAGTAAAAGTTCTACTTAAATTTAGTCGTTTTTGCTAATTCGTTATCCTGATCGTATATTCTATGACCAGTAATTGACGGTTTTAGTCATTTCGTTCGACAAAATCTGAGTATTTTATGAACTTTTTACATGTTATAACGTACAAGGGTACACGAGACGCATTCCCTCAGCATCTTCCCTTACCTAAGTATTTTTTATTTACCGCCTCAGCTAAAAGGTTTCACAAAGTAGTCATTAACCTCTGTTTGAGATTTAGAGAGAGACTATTAAAATTTCAAATTAAAAGGGCGCTATTAAAGCCGCCCATTTTGGGCTATATAAGGCCAACACAGATTTGCCTTGTTTGGTGACTAAGTCTTGCGTTCGATTGCATGTAGAGTTTTTGCTATGTGTAAGATTGAAAAATCCAGTTAGTCGTAGTGCCTAACGGTAAATTCGCAGGAGACCATTTAGAAACATTGTTTACTGCTCGATACCTAAATAGATTGTGGATACTGAGAAGTTTGTGCTGGAAGCAAGCTTTTGAAACTAAGTATAACCAATGAAGCTCCCACATGGCTCGAATTGTATCACTTTAAACGATCTACAGCTTCCCAGTGATTTTCTAGTAAGACCCACCCTATACTGCAATATCATAATGTAACGAAGGCTCCATAAAGACACGATAAGACAGATAAAGCGGTGCCAACATTATGAAGATAGGATAAGCATTATCTTAGACGTAAATTAAGCAAATAGCTCTACCTATTTAATTTCTTTTTCAAATCCAAAATCGGTGTTGACTAAGATAGCGCTAAAGGTAAATTATTCGGAACAACTTCGTTGGCATCGACGCAGACGTTTGATTGAATCGACTGGAAGAAAACAGGTTTAGCTTTAAGTTCGCTTAGTGTCAATCAAAAATAATCAAATGTTTTGTTAGCACCCTGTAGGATATTATAGGCCTTAGGACGGATTCTGCTTTTACGTGCCTGTTTTTCTGGAATCATTCTGCAAACGAGGTTTGCCTACAAAAAAGGGATTCGCTGTCCACGAAAAATAAGATAATGTTAGCATATGTAGTAAACATAGAGCTCCGAGGAACGCCTGTTTGGCTGCAGCGTAACTCCGTTATACTACTATAACGGAGTTTCTTACGTTTCTTATTTGTGCCTACATAGCTGTAATATATGAGACCCGTTCTGCAGGTACTATCCAACGTAAGACGGTATTAATTCTAGTATACTATTTTGCGACGAATTAGACGAGTCGCAAACGTTGCACAAGACGTTAGTGATAACATGATCACCCCGGGGCTTTTTGAAAAACGAACTCCGCTATGCTCCGATCCTGATCCATTGAGCTCGTTCTCAGTGGATCAGGATCTGTGGAGTCTATACAGGCCGCTTGTAAGAAGGTCAGACTCTCCTACGTAGGCAGTAATTTGGTTCGTAAAACAACGTTCGTGAAGCTTGTAACAGCTCTGGGCCAATAATTGTTCAGGTCACAATGATCGCCCTCGCCCCCCTAAACGGGAATGCTGTCTGAAATGTCCTGAACTCACCCGGAAAAAAGGTTCCTTACCAAACAGAAGGAAGTAAATACATATGCTTAACAATTACAGAAATCAACTTCATTTCCTTTGACAGGAATCCATTAAGGGCATTCTTGAAGACAGGCCAGTGATCAACTGAGTTTATTATCACATCAGGTTCCACAAAATCTGCTATTTGAAAGCAGTCTAATGGGCTTGTTTGAACTATGAGATGAACTTGGAGTCGATACGTTCCACCAATCCGTAAAGCCAACCAGTGAGAGTGACCTTAATCGAATTTTCGATTGATCGACATTAGTGCATTCATAGATTTCTGCCTGCCGCTCAGTTCACAAAGCACAAACGCACACTATTTCAGATACGCAAACCAAACGTACTACCATGCGCCGTATGATTTATAGGCCCAAACTAACGATTAATTATCCAACCATATTATGCAATGGCAATGGCATACACGCTAATATTAATCGTAGTAGGAGTGGAAACAGCAACAGAAATCGCTCAGTCCCGCAAGAGCAACAAAAATGTTTTAAAGGCCAGGGAATTTCCCGTAGACGTGAGCAATCATGTTAAACCTCGACTGTCAAAATGCATCAGTAACAACCCAACAGGCGTGTTTTTGGTTTGCCTACACCCACCGACAAATCGCCGCTTTTGACCGCTACTGGTCATTGAAAATATCGAGATGAGCTAAGGTAGTGTAGCAGATCACGTATACTTTTTTTGAAGATACTAATTAGCTAGCACTGGTAGACCACGCTTGATTTTGTTTAGTTCTACGATAAGATTCCTAACAGATCAACGTCAGTATGTACCGAATTTGGTTTATGGGGGCCATTTTAGGTAGTTTTGAAAACCAGCAATTGAGTTTTACCAAACGTAGTGTCAGATCAAGTGCTGTTTCAAAATACAAGTGATAAGGTTTTACACTGCTTCCTGAACAGGCGGTAGCATTTCATAGAGACTAAATGATGTGGCGTACATGCGCGCGATTTTCAAATAGTGATTATTCCCGACTCTGATAGTAAAAAACTTTTACGGTTTCAATAAATCATGTACTTTAGTTCCACATTATTATCTTACCGTTTTTAAAGTTTTATTAAACCTAAGATTTACCGATTTTTACTAAAAGCATGGTTATGTCATCGAAAATATTCAGAATCAGTCTTGTTGCACAGGGGCGTACTACGTTATAGTGTTATGTTAACTGTAGTACCCCAAAAACGTGAGGCCATGCCCCTCGACATACTAGAGCGAACGATTGTGGGGTTATGAATAGCTGACATTTTACAGCGGTGTCAAGGTACAAATGCTTACTTCACGAAATACGCATATTTAAAGCTTGCTTAACATATCATAAACAATACCTCGAATCGCAAGTTTTGTAGAACTCCATGTTGATCTCAGCACCAATATGTGGCCTTCACACAAGGTACACACATTTTATATTGAAGGCATTTCTCTAAAAGGATCATTTAGATAAAGCTGATTTTTGGCTACGCTTCAAAGCTGTCTATAATATACCTCAATAGCTACTCATTCTCGAAACTTATCAGATTGTCCTCCTGTCACCAGGCGTATCAGCCATGTAGCTATGATAAAAGAGAGCCAATCTTTGTGTTTGATATAAAGACAAAGGATTAAAAAGCGAAGACATAACGAGATTATCTGAGACTTAATTTGAGAGTAGTCGAAATAATCGTATGCTCATATAGAGAATAAATAGAAAGCTGAGAGAATTGTATCTTTACTTCACTGCTGCTAATAAACGATAGTCCAGTCTGACATGACAATAACATTTTCAAACTACGTTGTGAATTCTCCGTTATTTTATTGAATGAAGTGCACATATAAAATACCGTTAAATTGATAATAATAATAATAGGGTCAGAACTATGTGAAGTTAATGACGACCTACTCTTTGAGTACCTCGGTGTCTACCGCGGTGCTACTCCTAGAGTAGCTCTTAGGGCACCGCGTGGTGACACTAACAGCGACAAACAAATGCGCCGAAGATCTTCTAGATATATA
>NW_019213043.1:97206-106828 GCF_002532875.2 Varroa jacobsoni
TGAAACCGTCGTTTACTGGCTCCTTCCTAAATACAAAGAGTGACTCTTCCAAGCAACGTTCACTGAGCGTATCGGTGGGCGATTTACCCAGAACTACGTGTCACTTTATAATAAATTAATTTCTACTATTTTTGAATTGAATTTCTGCTATTGTCGATCAGAGTTGTTTGAGTTTTACGCGCGGTATTTCAAACAGCTGGTTCCCAACAGGGAACGAAGTGTTCCTAGGCCCGCTTTCGGATTAGGCAATCATTCGTTTTTAAGTTCAGTACGCAAACATATTACCATAAGGCCATCACGTAGACTACGAATAGTCACCTCACACTTCTCGAGCCTACGTTTTCATCAAATAATTGCGCTCAAATATAATTTAGACAAAACGTTGATTTTGTTGTTCTCATGTTCTTGTGAACTGCTATATACATTCGCCGATGTTATAGAGTATTTAGTACCACAATAATACTCCTCGTATTTGTAACTATGTAACATTTACATGACTTTGCGCAGTATAGTTATACGGTCTCATATAGTATAGACCCTGAAACATATATTTTTTCTAATTATATGTACTAAAACAATTTAAACTAATTATATGTACTAAACTCTCTTTGACTCCATCCTCCTGGGTAGAAATAGATTAACGTTATTAGTCAACGGCGTAGCGGCCTCGGTAACACCGTGATTCTCAGCGCCGCCGTCGTCGTTAAGGAAACCAAGGTGTGCTTACTGCAGATTTTGTTTATTTTTCGACGTAAAAGTCTAAATTTAAACGTAGGAAATCATCTAGCTGTTTGTTGCAGCTCATCGCGAGCTTTCCGATCAGTACCAAAAACGACCCCATTACATAGGTTTCCATGCAACAAAAAAGGAATACCATTCGATCAGGAGAACAAGTCCCGGACAGTACTACACACCAAAAAATCAGCGATTCCAGTCTCAACAACATATTCCTAAAAGCCCCTACAAACAGATTTTGGATTAAAACCCACGAAAAGGCGAAAAATGAATCCCAAAGGTTAACCGATGCACAGACACCGCTAGTACTACTTAATTTAGTAAATTGATAGCTTGATTTGTCTTTACTTTATTGAATCCAAATGGAAAAAACAACGAGTGAATATTCAACCAATTCTAAAATGTAGGTTTATCGCTTTAAAGACCACTGATATTCAATCATCTTCCAATCAGAATATTTTTGGGAGATGATTTGAGTACATCGCGTTCACCATTGTCATATATTTATCTGAACGAACTATGAGTCGAGTAAAAGTTATTAAAGCTATAGTGCGCTTCCACACGGTTGCAACAACGGCGACTTCGGAAGGTCACTAAACCGCTCCCAATGTAGGAACGGTTGCTCCACTTACAACCTACTTTATAATTTACATTTTATGAGCCGATAAAGAGTAGGTCTCTAACTAGAAAGCAACAATTTACTCCTCCCTGTCTTAGACACATCAAATAATTCCGACTAACGACTTTCTCGTGCTTGTTACCAGTAGTGCAAACCTGAAGCCACATCACTCGCACTTTTCCTTTCCCTGCCTATAATTTTCGATTAAGACTAGATAGCAGCCAGAGTCATTGTCTATCGCCGTCACCTGTTGGGAGCCGTCAACAAGCAAATGAGTGGAATATCCAAGAACAGTTCCCAACCTCCTCCACAAAATACTTGAATTCGATAAACTCTGCGGCTGTTCTAAGCACTGAAACGAAAACGTGCAGGCAACGCTTAGGAGCCTATCGCGTCCACGAGCCTCGCTCAAAGGGGGTCACGTTAACTTCTTGACACCGCGACCACCTTCCTATTTTCTCCTTGTCTCTCAGTGGGTGCCTCAGTCAGGTAGCGGTTGAAGTAAGCAGCTTCCAGAAGAATTGCGGTAAGTGGGAGGCCGCTTTATGGAAATTCGGTGTAACGATCATATGTAACATATACCTATGTTTCTTAGATGTTTTCGCGGAATGTCTATGTGTGTTCTCATGTTCTAATACTAAATACTCGATCAGAAGCTATCGGTCGTATTATGTTGGACCAGACTTATGGATGAAGGGATTATAGGAGGACACATAGCCGTAAGTTGGCGAAGGGACAGCAGCCTTTTGCAACTACCGCGAGTTCTGCTGACAGACATTCGTAGATATTGATTTCGTTTTCGAAAGACAAATCAAAGAAAGCATGATTGGGGAAAGGACGACTCGATGTGTTCTAAAACTGTTTGTTTTAACCGTAGCGTGTAATGAATGACCAGTACAGTCACCAGTTAGATAGATGGTTTTCCTGGCTGCGTTTGCAAACTCATCAGGTGGTACGCTTTGTGATTGTCTTTACTAAAAAGCAACAAGGACCCGTTACTTACTAACGCACGAATCCCTTCTATTACTTAGCGTTAACGGTAACTTGCTTAAACGGTAAATAAAACGGCACTTGGCTGGATCTTGGAATAAGGACGATGGCAAAACATTCACTAGATTGCCACAAAGTTTACTACGTCCGAGTGATGGCATTCAACGAAGCGCCGCCTCAGCAAGCAACAACGGTGGTTGTTACGGTGGCCTATTCCAAGCAGAAATAATGTTTAGTTGCTGACACGCAATTGGCCCTGCATCGACTTGTTATTACATAAGAATTTTAGCGGTAATACTATTTTAGAACGGTGTAAAGATAGAAACGTGTGTTTTTAATCATGTACATTTGGTAATAAAAACTGCACACAAGCTTGGTGTGACCACATCAGTAATTTTTGTATCTCGTCATATGCAGCCATTCTAGAGCGATCGCGTAAAATAGCTTTAGAAAAAAAGGCCCTATCGCTGGGGTTGTATTAGCCCCCAAAACATTGTGCTTCAGAGATTCTATCAGGTAAGGTAGGTCGTTTCGCGAGAACGATGAGTGCATACTTAATGCAATTCAGCTCACAATAGTAATGCACTGAATGTATAAGACTTCTCTCTGCAATACAAACAATAAACCTCTTTGAAATTAGAATCATCTTCTGTAAGTATTAAATACAGGCCAGTTGAACAAAGGAGCTTAACGGAAGCGCTAACCAGCAGGCTTGAAGTGTGACCAAGAGAAATTTTATCTATTTGTAGGAGCATCAACAGTGGCAGCAAGGGTGCCGAGGAAAGATTTTGTTAGTTAGTTAAACGTCCGCTAAAATTCAAGCAATTTTATCTACACACTGCCTCGGATACCGTGCCCTAGAGATGCTCTTTAGCGGCAAAAATAGGCTCAATATTATAAAGTTGTGACTCAGTCATATGAACTGCTCTAGTATCATAGTCAACAATAGTTTTGGAACTCAATGAAGATGGTTTCTAAATAGCTAAACTTTAATCCGACAATGTGGACAGAAGCCATTTCAAAATGTTGGAAACATTCAACACGAACGGTGCGATTTCTTCAGGTTGAATGAATGGTTACTAGATTAAGAACTGTGAGTGGCAAGTGAACCCTTATTGATCAATGGAATCAAATACTTTTGACATGTTATACTGATGAGCGCTGATTAGGAATCAGGTTCAAACTGCTCATCTGTTCTTCATGCGAGTTAAAAGACTGTCAGGAGGACCTCGCATGAGTCCAGCGTGCACGACGGGGGCTTTCTAACTGAGTATACAAATCAAAATGGTCTGCCGGGTCATGTTTTTTTTAAGCCAACGAATGCACTTTATTCCTCTAATACAGCGACTGTCTTCGAAAGAGGATAATTATCAGCTAATCTATATGTTTTAAGTGGAATCCTTAGCATATTTAGTACAAACTTCCTGGGTTGCCTACCGACCTTTTTGACATCGGTATAGAACGCTACCGCCGTGTTTACCAGACTCACGGTACCATCTGACCTACCCATTTCTGAAGTTTGAATTAAAAGCAGAATTTTGTGACCCACACGAATAACAACATCAGCAGCCAGCCAGCCAGCCAGCTGGCCAGACAGAAAACAAAGACTTCCAGCGATGTAGCCTAGTACTCGAGGATCAAAGCCATCACTTTCATAACAAGCTGATACAAATGATCGTGGCAACGTTTAGCATCAATAATGTTAGTGCAAACCATTTAGGCCCATCACTGAGAAAAAGAAAATTGACAGTGTGGAACCTCGTCCCTATCGAGCACAGTATTTCCGTGGCTAGTTCATGTGTTGGTGTAGCTAAATTGTCTTGCTATAACTTTATATTGAGACAATCATCTAGAAAAAATGTCGTAGTCCATGCATTGCTACGCTGCACTCCTCATTATGGGCAAAGGTTTTATTATAAGCTGTCGACGCCCGAATTGGGTCGTAAATAGGAGACCATCGAGAACGGATTTGCCACTCACTGATGAAACGCGGCAGTATGATTTTTATCGTGTTGCTGCATCATTCTAATTAGATCATTTAGCTTAATGCTATGAAATCTCAAAAAAGCAGTTCCAATTTGTAATCTGCCCATCAAGAGAGCAAGTTTGCCACACTTGATTCGCGCTATCAATCACCAAATGGGACCACTGTTGCCCTTTATAAAAATGGAAGATCTACAAATTTTAGTCCCCTGTGTGACCACGTAAACGTTTACATCACTTCTTAATAGCTAGTTAGCAACTTACTTTATCTATCTATCTGTCTGTCTGTCTGTCTGTTTGTATTTTTAAGTACACAGGATCTGCAAAGTTACGCATGACGCCTTCATTTTAAGAATTTTTTTAGTAAGACCACAACATTTTTAAGAAGATTTTTTACCTGGGCAATTTTAAAAAAAAGTTAATCAGTGCACATTATGGCATGTAACAGTTTGTCTTACGCAAGAGCAACATACTAATGTAAGTTAAATGGGTAATCACTGGCGACGCACTATAGTATAAGACATCTTCCAAGGTACATTCCGTTGCTATTATCTGTATGAAACCGTTGACACATTTGTTTATTCCGCGCTGGGTCTGATTAAAGAACGAAATTGTGTACTCTTATTAAACACCATCATAGCGATGCGTTACCGCAAGCGTTTAGTTGTTGAGTATAATCCACTACGTGATAAAATTAATCGGCTTAAAATCCAGATATTATGAATACCTACCACGTTTTATAATTAGAAAACATCACATACAAATGAGCTGTGCAGATGTCTAGCGTGGAATTGTAAAAAAAAAATTAAACCTTTTCTTATAAGAGATTATTTTTCGACGGAAATTTTAGCAGGTACAGCATCGTTTATTTCGCTGGGGTGACTTATTAGGACTATTTTTCTGAACGAAACATAATTAGCCGAAATGTTTGTCATTTACGGACGAAACTGCGGGAAGAAAGCCTTGGGGGTTAAGGCCTTCTTCCCCTGCCAAGGAAAACAACAAACGGTGCACAGTTAACAAGAAGAAGAATCGATAGAATAATTTGACACACATTCAAAGTGTGATATTGGGTCTTGGTGCGATTGGTATGGGTAAAATCAGTGCAAAATTAACTTACAAGTGAGCCAAGCGAAATGAAATGGGATTAGTGTAAAACTTCTTTTCAGAGGCACATGCGCCGAAATGGTCGGACGTTGTGAGCATCACCGTTCAATGCACTATTGTAAAAAATTGTCGCTGCTTACTCGCTATTGCAAAACTGCAGATTAACGTTGAAGTTAAAATCCCTTAAGCCACTACTTGACGCCTTTCTCGTATATTTCGCAATTCAGTGAATGCAATGAAGTGATAAATAAATTCGGCTCGGTACCAGTCGTTCTCTCTTTATACCATGTAAGTCAAAATGCAATATCTAACCGATAAAAAGTGTTAGCCAATACATGGCAGATAGATAAAAATATTTTTCTGCGGAACTAACATTTCCTAGTGCTTAGTTTTTTTCTGTAAGCGAAATGGTTATATGAACATTTCTGTACAGCAGTTTCTACTACGGTACTTACCATTGAGTATTTGCACGTCTGTACGGTCGCAGTTCGCAGTTCCAAGCTCATTTTGAACGAACGAATGAAGCAAACACACTTCTTGCACAGTACGAGTAAAAAAGAGGCAAGGATTGGGACCAGTCAATCCTATCACGGTCGACGCAGCACAAATGTTATAGCTTTCAACCAATAGCTTTTTGATCTAAACAGGTAACAAATCCATCAAGGTCCGACGACCGCGGCCCTGGGTGCGGACAGTTGTTTAATCCTTTTGCACTAAAGCACTGTATATCTACTTGAAACTTTGCATAGACAACGTTTCTGCCTCGAAAACCAACTGGTCGTCTTTAAAGGTTTCACTCGCCAGTACATGTAACCCAGAAATGAATATTGAACGTATAAAAAAAACTAAATTCATTTGGAGTGTGTATCACACACATAACGATGTCCTATAATTACTGGAATATAGTTAAAGCAGGTACACTAAATCGTTCTTCGGGCTGACGTTTGAAACCCGCCGCTGACAAATGCCGGAATCCTACATCGAGCAGCGGCCTGGCGCTTGTTCCGAGCCCCGGGGCTGAAAGAGAAATAAAGTCCCTTTCCTTGTATGGTTAGGCGAGGGAAAGTGCTCCAGTGGGTCTGGTTCGGGCGCACTAACCATTTGTACACATTCAACGCAGAGACATATGTAGCGAAAATGAATATACCTACTAACCACTGCCATGCTATGGTGGCGCCTAAATTAATCAAAAGAATAATCACTTTCGAAGAAATAACATGTTCATTTCTCTGACGCCGATTGATGAATGATGCATATTAAACGATAATATGTAGAACCTGAAGTAGGCTTATAATTAGATAATAGATGAGTGATAAGTAGCTTAGTAGTTATTTCAGTACCAGGTGCTCGGTATTCTATAATGGTGATGCGTTATTTTTATTGTTAACCTGCTCTTTAGATCAGGTTCTGCTATGTTTGCTCCGAATTTATCTTTATCGAATGCAATGCTGAATAAGGAACATGGGTCCTGAAACCGTAAGATACGACGGCTAGGCTATATTGGAAGGGTACATACGTAACATTTAGGCACAGAAATAACACGTCAAAGTATTTATCGTAGGTTGGGTCAATTCTGTTCATAAATATCGTAATTTGTTGATTTTTCCTGTCCGATGTAGGAATTATAAAAAGAACAAAAAACTTGAAGAGTCTTGGGTGCTGATATCAATGTGATTAGGCTGCTTCTGTGAGTAGTGTTGCGTTGTGAAGACGCAGCGTACTCGGTATGAGGCCTCAGACACTAGACGCTCTCTGTTAAAAATTATATTAACTACGTATGCTGCTGTATAGTGCCAAAACTGCTGGAAAACTCAACCATGATTACTTTGTATAAAACTATGCATAGGCTGTGTTTAGCACAACATAAAGGCGAGCAATTTTAACAGATAAGGAACTGTTCAGTTTACGATGACTGATAAAGCTGCAAATAATCAGCATTGTAGCGCCGTCGTTGCAGAATGTACGGGCACATCTCCCGTTCGTGTAGAAAACTGACAGAAATAATAACTGCATAATTATTAGTTACCTGATTATGTAATAGTAGAATAGCCGTTTATTCTTCTTTCGAGGTCATTCCCAGCCCGGTTCTTCAGTTAACGTGTGAGGGAGTTTAAATCTCTAGAGATGGCTATCAAGATATTTCTTTCTACGCTCGTTATGGATGCAGTCGCTAGACACCATGCCAACTGCCTGTCGGTGCACAGGCCAAGGTTGAGCTCACTTTCTATTTAGAAATCGGCATCGTTTTTTTGGCCCACTTCTGTAAACGCCTGCTACGATTACAAATTAAGCCGAGGATTATGACCATTATTTGACTAGGTTTACTGCTTTTCGAAATCGTTTTGCCTAGCCGGGAGAGAGCTGCCTGTTTTGTAACGGTGGACTGAGTCAACGGCCTATTGATGCCTAAGCAAGGAATCTACCTCTGTATGCCAGCTCTTTGTCTTATTTTTCCCCTTTGTCCTTGGCAACTCCAGTGCCCTCAATAGTCATAAAAACTGCTTCAGTCCAAGTACTTCCCACTGGATTCCTACTCAACGGCGCTTGTGGTAGGCCATATCCACAAAGGCTGTCAACAGCAGAACAGACTGGCAAAACTCAAGTAAAAGGGTCTTAATTCATCAGGATCGTACTGCTCGATGGTGTGCCATTGACGCAAGACTTAAATTCGTCATTTCTTCCGATGAAGAGACAGCCTCTTGTAATGCGGAGACCAGAAAATCTATTTTTTTTTTACTCCTACCCTTCTAATGAATATAAATAGCATATTTAAAAAATAACTAAAATATCATGTGTTGATGACATACTTATGACGTCTGCAACCCCATTTTCGGAAGATTTGTGACCTGAATTTTGGAAACCTAGGTTGATATCACCTTGCAGAG
This sequence comes from Varroa jacobsoni, assembly GCF_002532875.2. NCBI lineage: Eukaryota > Metazoa > Arthropoda > Arachnida > Mesostigmata > Varroidae > Varroa > Varroa jacobsoni. The sequence continues at coordinate 105,526 of NW_019213043.1, forward strand.
TTATTATCATCACTGTTCTATGATTTCTGTTATTATTTTGTATTCTTATTTATGTATATTTTTTAGTTTTATTTTTGTTAGAATAGAATTTCGTTGTAATATTTTTATTGTCTTATTTTACAACAATACTCCTTGTACAAATAATTTTCTCCTTCTATTCTAGAATTGTTATTGTTGCCATGAGGCGCTGTTAAATGCGTTAAGCGGAAATTGAGGAACTAGATTAAAGCCCGTTTCCTTTACTTCCAATAACCTGAAATCTGCCGAATCAAATGACATTCATGATAACCATACTTGAAATAAATTAAGCTATTATAGACTGAGACTGAGAATCAACCACATATATTTGTGCATCATTTGCAATTCACGATTTTGGGGAATGATAGAACGAAAGTTTAATTCAGTTCATTGAATAAGTCACCAAGTAAATGAGTCCCACCTTATCACCGGCTAATTAAGCATATATTTTCTTAATTTTTTTGTTCTCTCGCGATTTCTGCAGAAATAACATTTGTTTACATGGTGTTAGATAGAGGTCAATCCAAAATACGGTTTATCGAATAAGTCAACGTTTAGTTAATTTTCGATGGCAAAAAACATATCTGAACAGAAGAAGCGTATTGGCGACCGGCCGGTGGGTGCAAGGCTAATAACAGTGAATTCTGGCCATTTGCATAACGCATTTGCCCTTCAGCTTTTTTCTAAAGACGAGTCCAGTTCATTTTGTTCGCATTTCTCGAAACGTGTATAGTCTCTGAGATGCGAAGGTCAGTCAATGAAAGTATATGTTTGTGCTCAAAGATTTTTGTTCTTGCCTGTATCATAGCTTTTAGATTCTCTTAAACATACACTACTGCTGTAGTCAAAAGTGAGTGTGGTCAGCCTCGGTGCCACACGGCCTTTAAACGTATTCTTTCAGCTTTATGTGGGCCTTTTCGGCTATCTACAATGAAATTTTTCAATAGCTAGTTCTCAGCTGTCTCTTCGATGACAGCCTGCCTAAATCTATAGAACAGGGCGTGTTGTTACTGGGGAAGATAGTCACTTTATGCTTTTCCGCCCATTTTTGTTAAATATCGCATCTAATTAATGGGCTTTTGTCCAATAATGCTTGTATTGCCATTATATTTGTCAGGAGTGGTTAACCTACACGACTATACGAGAGAGCAATTAGTACGGCCGTATTTCCACAGCTACGTCGTATTCTTCAACCTGCAAAACGACAGATGCGTTGCTTTTTACGGACCTCGCTAAACTTACTTCTAGAGGATCTCAAGCAAAATGATTCATAGCAGAACTAGTG